>NW_028186468.1:4283097-4303340 GCF_003343005.1 Rhea americana | reverse complement strand
AAAAAAAAAAAAAAAAAAAGCAAGGCAAGTAACATGAGGCAGGAGGGAGGAAGTGGATGGATGATCCAGCAAAGGTGCTTTCAGCCTTAAATGATTCTAGGAATGGAAGACAATGGTTGAAGGAATGTAAAACATAACAAAGTGTGGAGAAGAGTACATATCAAGGGACAAAAAGGAAATAAATAGAAGTGAACTTTCAGAAAGTTGTAGTGTTTGATACCAAAACAAGAAAGACTTAAGTTTTGAATATTAAAAAAGGAAAAGAAATACCTTGTCATCACAATTAAGCCTTAATTTTGCAAACAGCTTGTAAATGCACACATCCTAGTAATCTTTTTACACTCAGTTGCCTATGAAAGCACATGTAGACATTTTAAATCTCTCCATATGCTTATCTCATGTATTTGTCTGTTCTCAGACAATTAGATTTTGCTGTATGCTGCAAAAAAATCACAAAACCTTTGAATCTCTGTACTCTCTACTCTTCTCTCTACTTCATCTATGTGGATGGGAAGTTTTGAGTGGACCTCTCACATTAAAATGTGAAAAAGAGATATTCATTCATAATTTAGATTCCCAAAAAATTCTTTTCCATAAGCTCAATTATCTATAGTTGTGTATTTTATCTAGTCACTTTACATGAAACAGAGAGAAAACAGCCAGGGAATGAACTAATGGGAAAAATCAAAATGTGTTACTCTGCACAAGTGAAAATAGCTACATGAGGTGCAAGTCAATGGAAACTCTCATTTGCTGTCTTTCCTGTGCTTTTATTGCTCCTACAGTTTGCACTCAGGATCACTTTTCAAATAGAAATTGTTGGTTTTATTATAAAATGCAAACATATAACCAGTGTTGGTAGGTCTGCTGAAATACTGGATGTCAACATCAGAAAAAAGTCTCATCAGAAAATGAAATGAACACTACTGTTTGCTAGATTTTAGGAGAAGGAGTACTAGCAAACAACTTTATGAATATAGAGGAAATGGAGAAAAGCAGACAGGGTGACAGCAGATATATATTAATGCAGACATGAAAGCTCTTGGATCCTTTTAGAAATCCTGAGAAAAATGATTTTATCTTCTGTTAGTTTCTAAATCACTACTATACCTGATTGGGTCGATGGCTGTATAAAACTGCTTGCTATGCTGAAGCAGAACTCTGTTCCAGACTTCTACATGATAGAAGTTACTTTGTTTTATATTTTAATAGGTACCGGTCATGTACATTGTCACCTTCCACTCCTGAGTTTTCTTCTGGTTATTTCTGTGGTTTGGTTTTCAACTATCTGTCCAAGTTCATGGTTTGACAGGAAAGGAATGTGTGTGCTTTCCTATCTTTCTACATGTACAATTTGAATTGMATTTAATTGTGTTTGAATCAAATGAGAGAAACACTGGACTCTGAAAGGGATGTTGTTCCAGAGCTGTCTCTGCAGGGAACAGGGGGCTGCAGCACACTCAAGGGAGATGAGGACCAAAGAAATTGAAGACCTCTGGTGGATTATGCCCTCTTTATAGCCTGGTGTGGTGAGAAGAGTGAGATGAATGACCTCTTTACTCTTCCCCACCTGCCCCAGTCTTTGTAAAAGCAAGTGCAAGAAGACTGAATGTAATCCAGAGCTTTTGTATAACCTTGCATTTTCCTATATTGATATATGCATCCAGGCAAAGACCTGTGGTGGAGGGCCAGTGTTATAGGTTTATTACAGGAGGTAGTTATTGTCCACMACAAAAATGAAGTATTTTTTAGGTTTCTGCACTTTGAATCATACCTTGTTCCCTATATAGCACTATTAATTTCAGTAGGACCACTCGAAAATGAAGATACTAYGCATTATGAGGAAGAATGGTGCAATCTGGCCTCCTATCCTACGTAATAACTGTAACTATTTATTAAGCATGAGGATCATTTATGACTTCACACTTCTCATGCCACTGAGAGAAAAGATTAGCATACATTTCCTATACACTTCAGTTTCATAATGCAATTCCAGGGCTTAAATTCATTATGAATGGTGACATTCATCCAATGAGAAATACCAAACGAGGACACACTACTTACACCTAATACTATACTTTCATTCAGGTAAAAAGCATCAGTTTGGACATTTTGGGGGAACCGTGCAACATTACTGTACCTAAAGCTCATGCTGATCAGGATGAAGAGATGAGAAAGGTGAGAGAAGAGACTGACTGCTCTTCTGTGGATTCAGTGTAGTGGAATACCTGCAAATGTGGTGCGGCCAGTCCGCAGCCTCTGCTTGAGCTCATGCRTTGAGAAAGCAAATGAATGTTGCATTGTAGCACTGCAGGCTAGAAGGAGATGGTTTGCTTTAGGATATGTTTTCACCCAACAGGTAGCTCAGATTTTCAGCCTCCTGGTGCAGTGACTTCATTGCAAAGCTACACTCACACGTGTCCAGACTGGTGCTGCAAAGGGAACGATWTTTCCTACATCTAAGTTGAACAGTTTAGTGCTTACCTGCCTTTCATGCACATTAAAGACCTGAGGAGATTTTAGTTGTCCTGCTTTTTAAATATTTTCATTGCTGTTTCTGGAGGCCAATGGGAGCTTATTTGCTGTTTCTTAGCCTTTCTCTAAATGTTTCTGTTTCATGACATTTCAGTAGGAACAGTGYGAGGACTTAGGCATTCTGCCGGGTGTGAATAGTGATCAGGTGCTGGTGGACCATACGCAGTCCAGGAGTTGYGCCTATGCCCGACAAAAGTTATGGGCTACTAGTTTGGGAAGAAGCTGTATCTGGGATTTACCCAGGGCAGTGGTGGGACAGTTTAGGCATAATATCTCCTCTAAGGCTCTACAATAAAGGTTTGTGCTTATGAACAGAACTAAKGGACAAGCAAACCAAAGCATAGACCCTCGTTAACTCCTTAACACGAATATTTCCATTATAAYTTAGAATCTATTATTACATTATTTCAACTAGTTTACTTCTGTTATCATTTACATCTCCCATCTTGCTCTTCCTTTGACTCACTGCATAGTCTGGTGTCTGTTTTGACATTATCCTGTCAGTCAAGGGTTACACTAGTGTATTTATACCCCCCTCCCCCCCCAAAAAAGGTATACTCTTAAAATACTAATAAACACAATGAGATCATATAACTAACATGTAAATATTGGGTATAGAGATATTATTGAAATATTGTTGAATAAAAATCCATCCAAGTTATACTTGCCTAGTAGGGTTTAGCATTTGTGTTTGAGCCAAATGCTGCCATCTAAGCATAAATTCAGGTATCAGAGGGTTGTTCTGTATAATACTTTATGCATAATCACTACTTTGTTAATCARGTACTCTTACCACACACCAAGATGGAAGAAAGTGCCCAAAGTCATGGCTGCAGATTTAGCCAAAGTGCCACGAAAATCTGACGTCTTCTGTCTGAACTTTGTTTGTGTTTCTATTACTGTGGAAATATTAATATAGAGAGTGATTTATGTAGATATAACGCTTGTGAAGAGTACCAGTCACTTCTCTGTTGCTTGATTAATATTTCCATGATTTGCAGATATCTTTAATTTTGAGAATAAGTAAAACTCAAGGCTTTTCAAAKAATCTGAAGACAAAATTAAGCATCTTTTAGAAAATGCAGACTTTGATGCTACCTAAGATTTTTAGGCAGAAAATTAATAAGAACTTTTAAAAATGTTAGTTGTTATCTTTCACACATGAGYTTTTGTGTCCTTCTTCTTTGATCTGGCTTTTGTTTACTCAGATTTCACAAAATCTATTTTCAACACTTTATAACACTGAAATTTTTCAGCAACAAGCTCAGTGATGCAGTGCTATTAGTTGATACCCAAAGGGGATAGTCCATTAATTCCTGGCTGTCAGATTTTTTGTATTGTTAATAAAAGRCAATTCATAAATATTTTTTCTAGTCAAACATAATTGAATTATTTAATGTACTTTATACCTTTGAAATTTAATCTTCTGAAAACTACAACCAATTCTTTCCACTTCATCACAAAAGTAATGAAAACGGCRGTTAAAGAGGACCCTGTCAACAGGCCAAGTTGGTATTCTTTTCAGCCAGGAAGATTTAAGACCAAATATGTTTTTGTATTTTGTATATATATTCTTTATATGTTAATCTAGTTTTTAATTTTTTTCACTCTAGTGCTTCTGGGCACATATCAGTAGATGAGTTCACATGAGGAAAATCCAATTATTTGTGCCAAGGGTTAACTGAATCCRTAGCAAATCCTTTCTTTTTTCTATTTATGTAATCTCCTGGTTTCGACTACCYGAAATATGTTTGTTTTTCAAATTTAATTGTAAAACTAATTTAATAACTGTTTAATAAATCTGCTGGGTTTTGCTCTGTGTAATCCTATGTATCAGAAATATCAAACATAGCAGTCTTCTCGGAGAATGAAGGTGATACTAGACCCCAAAGACATGTGTAATGAACCAAGGACCTCCCAGACCTCAATTTACATAGCCAAATCCTTTCCTCTCAACCTTAAATCCTTACAACACAATTTATTTAAACCCYGCTATAGTCAAACACACTGAGCGTGTGTAACAATACATCAAAATCATTAGCGCAAAACCCTAAAACAGTGTATTGAATTTGTATAAAATAGYCAAATCCTTTGAGATCTTAAGTGTCACACCTAGACTTTCAGAAGGAAACATAAGTTTTAAAAGTTGCTACCAAAATGATATCACTGGTTCTTGCGTCCAAGTCCTATAACATAATGTGCTTCCAGCAATAATTTTTCAATATCAAAAAAGGGAGACTAGACAACTCCCAGAGGTGTGACAGGAGTATATTGCTTTTCATCTCAAAGGAGTTGGCCACACTGCAGTTGTAGATGTGGATGGCRCTTTTACGGTTTATTCAAGTTAGATCTATGCTATCACCATTGCAGGTGACATTGTAGGTCCAGAGTTTGGTGCGGATTACTGTCCCATCTGGACCTGCTAGAATATTGCAAAGGTTACCCTGCACTCAGCTCTGTCAAACCACACATGCACTTCTGGCTTTATCTGGCTGAATTCGGCTTGTATGGGTATGCCTAAGGTGTACTGCAGAAATAGCTAAGGTCACTAGCTCAAACTTAGCCCAAAGGTCTACTGATTGTTTAATGGCCTGAATGAAATGCATAAAATGAAATGAAATTCCCCAGGTCCAAAGCTTGAGGAAGATATCTCCACCCACCAAACCCCACGGTCACACACATCACTTGGCAGTGGAGGATTCCCTCCAGACATGCATGGTAAACTGTGCCCTGGAGATAATCTACTTATGCCAAAAATTAAGTGCTTCTACTTTGTTACTATGGCCATGCTCTGAATTTCAGACTCTAAGATAGTAATTTTTTGTCCCAGGATAAAATTTTCTAAATGCCTTACTTTCACAATCAGATAATGAATTAGGACATAAGAGCCCAAACCCCAAAGGCTTAGGCTCCTGGACTGTTGGTGTCAGCTTCGGAAATAGATTTGGAAGCCTAATTCTTCTAAGGTCCTCTGGTAGATGCTCCTCCTGGGCTCCGTCAGGTTTGGTCACTTGGTACAATGCKTTTTTAAAGTTATCTGTGACATTAACAATCTGATTGAAAAGGGCATGACAGTAATTTTATTAGTTACTGTAATTCAACTTCTAGTGAAAAAGGTACCATATGGCAAGTGCTCACACTCAATAACGATTCAATAACTACGAATCTGCAATTAAACCGGATTGGCGATTTAAATATCTTTGGAAGGTTTTTGTATCCTGGGAAGGTTTGCCTCTTGTTTCTTTACACAGACYTCTTTGTGCTTAAAACTGGAAGCAGATTCATCATTGTGTTATTCTAATTTTATGCTAGTATAAACCCATCTTATATAATAGATTTTCTTTTGTATAAAGTAAGAGTGATAAAGTAGCGAAACAAAGGCTACATTTTTAAACCAGCACAGCTGAAACCACCAAGCCTGATGTATTTTTTGAGCAGTACATTGTAGCTGCTAATTTCAGTCAAGGTGAGCTATGTGACAATGCATTAAGCAYTATGTAAGTCATATTACTAAGGAAAGATGGTTTTCTCCTCCTGTTGGAGCTGAGCCACGATGCGACAGTACCGCGAGACTCATTGCAGCAGTAGAACGTGCACRCAGGAGCACGAACTGTGCAGGCTCCTGCTTAAGATCCCGAGTGCTGTGAGAGGCAACCTGCTATGCTTTTAATCCAATGACAATAACATGTAAAACAAATGAAGAGTCTTGAGGGAAAAAGATGGGGTGGATCTCATAAATCTTTCCTTCTTTGAAATACATTTTCTTTTGCGCAATGGACAGCTCCATCTGCTGCTATACCCCCTTTTCTGCCTTACAAGTAGTTTAGCCTACAGCTCAGAGAACGAGCASATTGAGGCTGTTGCTCCCCAGGAGCGTGCTGTAAACTGGTAGGCTATTGCCCAAGAGATAGGCAATACGATCATGATTTTCATGGAAGTAGTGCCAAAATGGGGCACTAGTTCAGATTCAAAATTGTAAGTGCTAAGAAACCTCTCATAACAATTAGGTAAATGCCTCATGAATTTTCAGTGGTTACTGAAGCTGTTCGATYGTAAGTTTTGGCTTAGGGACCTCAAGACAGCCTAGGCTCTCATTTCAGAGTCTAGTTCTACCTGTGCATTTCCTTTATGATAGCTGGGCTAGCCACCAACAGAGCTCTGCTAGAAGGCATTTATGGCTCATACATGGGTTCTTCTGCCTATTTGCGAATTTATGGAGAAAAATGAAAAAAGAGAATTTAAAGGAGCCTGAATATAGTCTAATTTGCTTTTAGCAAATGCACTGACCAAGAAATTTTACATCATTTTCCTGTCTCTAAGAATAACTAAATGACAAACACAGAAATTCTGCTTTACAGGACACAGAGCTCAAGTTATTGATGCTGAGACAGGGCAAACAAAGTTTTCCTCATTACTGAAAAGTTTATAAACCTTTGCATCTTGCCTCATACAGACTAAATAGCAAATGATACGTGCAGGTACTGCTCAGAATGACTGGCATTCCCTCATTTACATGGAAAGGCAAGTAAATTCTGCTTTTAAGAAAACAGTGTTTTCCTAGTTTCATGTGGCAGCACTCAACTTACTTTATTTCCTTGCAAAATAGGAACCTCAGCATTTCATTTTTTATCTTTTATCATTAGACTCCTACAGCTTTAAAATGATTTTTCCCCTAGAAAATGCAAATCTATTCCTTTGTAGTGAAAACCATATTATACATGCAGCATGTAACTTTCAAAACTTTAGTTAGAAGCAGCAAAGCAAGCTGTCAGACATTTCAGTAATTGAATTTCCTTGAGAACTGCCTTGGTTTGTCAGCTCTGACTTTGCTGTCAAAAGAAAAAGAAAATAGCCTGGGAATTAATCTAAGATAACACAGGGGGTATTTTGATAATGCCAAGACACAAACATTAAGTGTTTTCTCTGGAGATGTTTTGAGGTAGGGTTCCCCACCCCAATCCAGGCAAGTTCGTTTTAGTCTCGAGTCATTATTATCTTGCGCTGAGTTCTGAGAATTAACTAATGACCTATCAAACTGCAGTACAAAGGATCCTTTCTTCCTGTATTAAGATGCACAATATCATCGCTTAAAAGGCCCAACATACCCTTTGTCAATTACTTCATAAGTGCAATTCATCTTTTACTGCTTCCGCACTTGGATYGCTTGTAAAATGTTTAGTGGTTAATTAGCCTGGAAGGAAGTCCAACTTATGAAAAACCGAGCAGTGGGAAAAAATAGCCATAAAATTAATGGCTTACTCTCTGGTCCTTATTTTATAGGGGAATGTTAATCAGACTCTGTTGGAACTGCACTTTTGCCTAGCCCTCAGCCTCCTTTATAATCAGCTTCTGAAGTATTCCTTTCTGGGTTTTCCCCTTTGGCCTGTGCTTTCCTCCAAAGGACTTGAATGTATTAAGGAGAGATTGACAGCTCTCCTAACCACCRCAGCCAGTCCTCCAGCTAAAGGGAAACGTGGGGCTAGGCACTTTCACGCTATTGGAACCAACCCGCAGTTCTATTTAAGGTATAAAACTGTTATCTGAAAAATGAAACTAATAAAATACACACTGCTGTAGATAAAAGGAAGTAGGCAATATTTGAGCTGCGAGACCTTCATTAGACAGTGGATAAAACTGAAAAAAGGACAGAATCGTATAGCKAGTAAATTATTGTATTTACAGCTAGCTCTTTATACCTGCAGAGAAGATTCCAAAATAATCAGGTCCCGGGTAAAATTTAGCTACTAAACATACATTCCATTTTAGATCAGGCATCTAAAGAAACTTTAAGTACCCTCATTGGCAAAATGTATAAAATATTTATGCTAATTCTCCAGATATTTTGGCAACCGATTGGGCTGCAACTCYGAGACCAAAAAAGAAAAGTGTGGGGTTTTTTTGTCAGAGAAAATGCCTTTCATTTTAGGGTGGATCWCAAGTAGAGTGTCTGCACTATTATTTTTTTATGTAAATTTTGATGGGGTTTTTTTTGCAGTTTTTGTAATTACTTTGATTTACAACTAGTATGTTGCAAATATTAGTTAACCCTCCATGTTGGGTCTTACTCACACAAAAAAATGAGTAATTGGACCCAATACTTTAGTGTCATATCTTAATATAATTAAGAGCTTAAATTAAAAAAAACTAACGGGAAAAATACCAGCTATTATACTAAGCCTACCTAAAAATATGCTTTTTCTTCAAAAACCTGAAGTGGCAGTGTTTTTCCTTTAAAAAATAAGTATGTTCATCTAACTTTCCACATAGAGGTATCTCACAATTATATTTTTGGGTAGTTTTCCTTTGTTACACAAGAGAAAAAGAATCCATTCTGAATATTGCAGTGTCTCTCTCTGATAAAATATGTGAATGCTCATGACTCTCATTCAGCAATTGCCTCTGACAGTTAATTCTTAGGCTTTTCAGTTTCTCCTGTGAAAGATACTGCATGTAGCTGCGAATACCCTCTGCTGTATATTCAGYGCTAGTCACTCAGTGCTTCGGGGGCTTGCCAACGTCCGTGCAAACAGAGATGCCTCTGCAAGCCTTTGCTCATTAGATTGCACACGTCAGGGCATCCAGCTCTCTCAGCTGTACCCYGGGGCACTACATCTGGCCTCCAGCTGCYGCTGCAGAAGGACATGAGTCTCWCGCAAATCCCRTGGCATATCAGCCAGCGTTGTACAAACACCTTGGGTAACCAAGGGCATCTCAAATGACACTAGACTAAACACCGGGTTTAACGAACCGATATCATGTGTCATGAGTTCAGCTCAGTGGCAGAGTCTTTAACAACACATTTTCCCTGCCTAGACACAATAAGCCACCATTAATACAGCACGCAATTTAACGTATTCATAAAAAAACGCACAGCTGAACCTGTAGCTGGGGTTCAGCAAGCTCTTGAAGCACCTGGAGTTGTCACCTGGACTTGCAGAGCTTCCCTGACGCATCATCCCTACCTCTGTCTGCTCCTACTTGCCCTGTTTGTCCCTGTCATGGGCCCCATTACTTCGACGTTTGATTTTTGCATGACCTTGTTAAACAGAATCAGTGTCCCTTCCTTCCCACCCTTCTCACTTATTCCTCTGTGCTACGTCTGTGTAGGGTGACAAATTCATATGACTTGTGACATGACTGCTGTTTATGGCYGCTGTTTCCCATCTAACGGCCTCAAGACCGCTTCCCTGTAGTGGTGACAGCTCCCGCAAAATTATATCTTTGTCTGCCTTATCTATGATACTATAAGTTAGGAAGATCCAAGTGACTCTGACATCAGTTTCTAACACTGCCAGAATTCTTGTTTCCATTTTTTCCATTTATTAAAATGCTGGCAGGTACAAAATCATGTTCAGTTGATGCTCTTCTGGAATTTAACAGYAATAAATATGTATCAGGGCCAAGCTGTCCAGCTCTTTCTGGTAGGGGCAATACTATTTTTACGCTGTTTCTTTCCAAGCTGTTGAGCAGGAATGACGGGAACTAGCTGTTCCATGTCTAAACTATACTTAACTGCAAATGACTTAAATTCATACCCTAAAGTAGGGTATGAATATATGCCATGTATTTCTTTGTCAAATACACTGTCTAGTAAAAATAGGATATATACATCACCTATTTAGTTGTTCCCATAAAAACTGTCTGCAGAAAGTGAGACAAYAGGGCTAGAATAGGATGTTACTTTGGAGAAAAGAGTCTCAAATAAACTATGTTTTCAAACACTGCAGTATCAGCAGGAACCCTTCCTTGATGTGGCCACATTTTTGCATATGTGACAAACCCTAAAATCTTTCCCTATGAGTCTGTTTGTTCAGGGCAATATAACACATAAAAGAATATTAGATTTTTTTACTGTCCCTAAAAGACCTTCACACATTTTTTTTCAAACTCATTTTTCTGGAATACCTAGAGAATCATCATCCTGATTTTTTTTTAATCTTATTTCGTACTGTATGTTCCTCATGCAGTCAGTAGTAGAGGTGGAGAGTACACTGTCACAGCCATCTGTGCTTAACTATTGTCTGCAGGGTCTCATTTTCAGGAGTRGTTCTGGCAGTCACAGTTTATGTTTTGTCCAAGTCCAGACAAAATTATTTGGTTTATTTGGTTTTATTTTTTAAGCTGATATACACATTTCAGGTCTGGACTTGATTCTGCTATTACTTTTGTTAAACATATTAGATAGCAGTGGAAATCTAATTTCTCAATTTGGAGATCAGATATTTTCCGGTAAAAAAAAGACCAACCCTTTACTCCTCACAGAGCATTTGTCAGACCAACTTTAAAAATGGCAGTAAGTGGTTTATATTCAGGTTCAGCTATTGCTGACCAATAAAGACGTCACATTTTTTCTTACTCTTTCATTCCTGAAATGTTGGTATTACTTTTATGTTGTTAGCATCCTACCCCCAGGTGCAAGGAGAAATCATCGCATGAAGTGGTTCAGAACTGTTCGTTGTCAAAAACCGTTCTCTTCCTAGCACCCGTTTCTTGCAGATACGGAAAGAAATGCTGTGTGAGCTTCCACCAGTCATCGTCCGCATTTCTAAAGACGTGATCACTGATGGAGCTCCCAGCGCCTGCTTTTCTCCCAGGACATTTTCTCGGAGTTAAACTGCAGTCTAAAGTCTGACAGCAGCTCAGATCGGACATCCCCGGTCAGCTGGTACCTGCTGCCTCAGCACCGCGCTCAGCAGGGGCTCACGGCCAGCTGTTTTCTCAGCTCCTCCGAAGAATCGGGATYGTATTTAGATTTCACAGAGCACCGTATCACCAAGTGTGAAAACGTCAGCTGCCAGCGCTCGCTATAGCTAGCTGAAATTCAGGTTCCATCACTGAAATAATATCGTCCTGCCAGAAGCAAGGAAATTCCACCTTGAAGTTAGTAGTGTGCATAAATGAGCTATCAGTGAAAATAACAGCATGTAATTACTGTGCCCACGCACATAACTTTGCATGATGTCCTGCTGAGGTCCTCTAAATGAACACAGGCCTATATTTTAATATATTCTAATATTTCAATATCTTAGTGGAATTATTATTATTATTATTTCTTTCTATGTCTGAGGTTAACCAGTTTTGCAGCTTCTCTCAAAAATTTCAAAGTGCAAAGTAAATTTTAGTCTGTGGTCAGCATACTTAATTTTGTGAAAGGATGTAAAAAATAAATTAATTTTCATTTTATCTCCTTACCATCAGTAAGTTCCATTCCTTTATTTTTAYACTGATTAGCTCATCAATCCTAATAGATCGAAGATCTGTCAAAAATGTCTACAATATTCATGTGACTAAATGGCATAGTCAATGCAAGTTTTACAAGTTCTATTTAGCAGAATCCTAGATCTTCAGAGAAATGCGATTCTTGACCTTCAGGAAGCTGTTGCAAACACAATTTAAACAAATTCAAAAATCACTTCCTTATCTTTCTAACTGTAATAATAAGTTGGTGCATATTTTCCTCAATGCTTGCACTGCGTATCAAACAAACAACAAAACATGATATGCTATCAAAAATGTTAGGTTTCCTTTTTTCCTTGATGTTACCCATCTGCRCGCTCCATGTAGTTTATAATACTACCTACAGAATATTTTTCTGGGTATTGTTTGCCTGTAATAAAATTTTAATAGCTTCCACCTTTTTTCTCAGATCTCTAATAGTAAAGCTTTGCAGGGCTAGTCTTTTTTAGAGAAAAGCCTCTAATTTTACATAACTGTAGARGTAGGATATATCTCTATAATTAAGATTAGTTTCATTTTTTTTACACAAAATATAATCTTTCCTTGAAGTTATACAGTCAAACAATCAAAACTAAAYCTACTCATCAGAATAATTATATGATGCAGTATACATTTTCACTATGCTGATAGACTTGAGCTTTATATTTTCCTTCACTGAAAGCAGCAGACAGAAAAGAACTGTAACTTTTTTTTTTAATGGAAGAGAAACATCATTTTTTATGCTCATGATTTTTATATCAGATCTACTTGCTAATTTATAAAACCTAGCAATCTACAATGTGACTCCTAATGAATAGTACAAATTAYAGAACCTTTAATGTGTTTAGCCCTGCAAAGAAGTGTGTGTGTGTGTTTTGTTTTTCTTTCTTTTTTTTTTTTTCCCAGAATACCTAAATTCATCCTTGGAATCTTTCTTGGCAAAGCTCAGAGTATTAGTCAGTCTTTTACTTTAGCTCTTTCTGAGGAAGAGTTTAAGGCATGCGTATATTGCTAGGATGGCTACTCCATCCTCTAGCTTCCACTGAGCTCTCAGATGAACACAATCTCGTCCTTTTGATTGATTTCAATTGTATTTCTGAAGTTGTTCCATCAACTCTTTTTGATCCTTTTATCTCTGCAGTGGTTTTACTCTCATTACCTGTAAAGAGTAATCTGAGGATGGTACCGTCCTCTCCGGTACAGATCCATGCCAATAAATCATTTACTTTCCCCGCAGACTTCTGATCCTGTTTGATTGCACCCTGGTGGTCTAAAGGATCCACAGTCTTGCTTGTGGGATTCTTTTGATATATTTGAAGAGTTTTTGATATGTTTGGTCTGTTTGTTCTTAAACCTTCCATAGCTTTTTTAAACTTACCTGTCAAAAAGTATGTTTCAGAGCCAGTATAAAAGAAGGGATAAAATATATGGGTAACATATTGCCTAGTAATAAGGCAGCTTCTCTCTCCCCTTTTACATTTCAGTATTTACTTTAAAATCTCTCTGCTTCCATTTTCTTTCATCTTTGTACCCCTAGGAACAGATGTACATGTACAACTGTTTCAGATGACAGGAGAAATTCTTGTTTCCTCAGTACTGTGGAAATTGTTTAGGAAAGAAGGAAAGCTTTACCAGAGAAAAATTCTAGAATACTTGCTTAGGTAAAACACTCTGAATTTTGTAATGGGACAATGTCCCTTACACTGAAATTGCGATAAGAGGCCAGCAGATGAATATGAATTGTTCTTTCACAGATTTATTTTCCTGGGAAAGATGCAATATTCCATTGTAAGTGCAGTCCATTCAGTTTAAGCAAACAYAGGAAATAAATAAAGCGCCTTAGGGGCATAAAATTCTCACAGTACCATCTATTGCTGAAACAGGGGAGGGAGAAAGAGGCAGAGGCAGAGGGGAAAAGCAGAAGGAGAAGAGAGATGCTGCCCTTTAATCACAGACTTCACTGAGGGGCTGAGGAAAAAGCATSCTTGCCCTACACCTTGTTTCGAGTATCGGGGTGGCAGAAATCACTCCGCTTGAGGGTRGAAAAGACAAACACTCGATCCTGTGGGAAAGTGAAGCTGAAGAGGAAAAGCAATGCTGAATCACCTTCCCGTAGCTGCAAAACCCACACAGAAGGTCTGAAGCAAAGACTCTGTCTAAGCTATGTACTAAAATATCAATTGGCTGCTATCTACCTACTTGTATGAGTAAGGGAAATAGTATTTGATCGTTGTTCAATCAGTCTATTCTATTATAAAAAATAACAAAACAATCTTTTGGGTTTCTTTGATTGCTTTTTAAGAAAAGCAGAGAACAGAATGGGTCTGGCTTAGTGTAATCACTGGAGGTAATATAGTGCAGGTCTGCACCCTGTACATATTCCTTTTGTATTATTATGTTTTTAACCAGAGATATTAGCGCAGAATTGAAATAATAGYGTTATTTTCTAATCTATCAGAAACAGAAAAATGTTTTTAACTTAGAATAGGTGCAATTGTATGTGATAAATGAGTCTGTGCAATTAGAGCCAAAACCCTTGGGGAATAATTATCTATTAGTGGCATCTGCAAAGGAATTGTAAACAGCTGCAGAATTTTGAAAAAATTACAAAGAAATATCCTAACTTGAAGTTACATATTAAGGAGTGAGAAATGTTCTTCTGATTGTTTTAACTCCTTCTGCAGTTTACAAATGGATATTATTTGCTCTCCCCATCGTTAATCAAAGAAAAACTCCTCTCTAGATTTTSGTAACAATTTTGAGACAATAGCCTCAAATTCCAAGAATGGTTTATCTAGAATTGATTTACGGTAAATATTTATTTACTTTGGCAAAAGAGAGGGTTTTTAAGCAGTTATTTTCATTTGAAAGGGCACATTTTCAATCAAACAAATCTGATGATCTTATTCACTGATAGTAAAATGTAGTATTTCTAAAAATATAGCAGTGAGGTGTGCGTATTAATACCTTTGAGGAATTGTTTTCAAACTTTGTACACTTTACTTAAAAAATAATGTATTTTCAAACCCCCTAATCATGTTCAGCATCTGTCGCTGTCACTTGCAAACCTGTGAGTTTTGAATACCTTCCCTCTCCTCATCCCAAGCCGGTTTGTTATACACCAAGGTTAGGTGCATCCTGTGTGTGGCTACAGCACACATGGAGAGGAATTCTGCTTGCTCCTTTTTATAGCATATCTCAGCTGACCTCCCCCACCACACTGCAGAATATTAGGAAACAGTGATTATAGCTTCAGAAACGTACTTGACAGCAAGACAAAACCCTTTGTGGGAACTGAGATTAAAATATTATGTAGTGTGCTTGCATTTCAGGTGCCGGCAAAAGGAACTTTCTGGCCACACTGCACATTCAGGCTRTGTCACTTGAAATATACAGTGAGGACACTGACGGAACATTATATTGTGTCCAGGTTTCTTGATGTCAACATTTTGCATTGGAGGAGCTGCTGAACCTAAATAAACTCCAACCTTTCAAGCCAGAGCTATTGTTGAGCTATCATATTGTATTTTTGAAATAATATTATACTTCAGTAAATTGCCCAGCTGATGTGTACAGTCACGACTACATTGATTAAAAGCAATTTTGCCCACWTGCAACAAAAAATGTGTGGTCTTGTAATTATAAAATTGCATATGCTTTTGCAAAAAGTAGATCACACATTTTGCGTAGACTTAGATGGAGGCATAATGCATTTATGATAATAGGAAGTAATCTACATATGCCATGGAAGCAGATAAMACTACAACCATTTGTGTGAGAAGTATTTTATAAACTATAGTGTTGTAATACATCACAGATAATACATAATGTTGAAACTGTTAATCTTCCCATCACGAAGTGGTAATAACTAACAACTCTCATGAAATTTCACAGGGACGAAATGTGAAACAAATACACAATTAAAGACCCAGCATTTGAACTTACTGGAGTGCATTTTGATGCATGGCTGCATAAAGGATATCTGATTTTAAGAAAAGAATAAAAAAAGAAAGACTGATGCATAAGTTTAATAAACAATATCATAAAAAAAGATTCTGCTAAATGTAAGTGCTAGTTTCACCAATGAAATCTGTTTTTTTTTTCTTTAAAGACAGCCACCAAGCAGAGTGATTCAATAATTGTATTTATTTTTTTTGTCCAGATAGTTTTTATCATGATATGGAAAAATAAAGTGGAATATTTTGAAAGTGAAAAACAACGATTGCTCAGGTAAGATACTCATTCTGCATAAGTTTCAACAGAGATGCTTAAGTCATGGGCCTTAATGAAGAGTAAGTATCTCCATCTAACTTTATCCAGATATAAGATTTTTCATTTTTCACATTATTGGCAGAACCAGAGACTCAGCTGCTTCACTGCAGATAAATCATAAAATCACATAAAGTGTACTTTGTTCTACATAGTCTCTACCTCAAGGACAAAGAGAATATTTTTTCTCTCTTAATGTAGCTGCATCAGTTTATCACATTCGTAGTTTTTTTGTCCATAAGTTTGACCTATTCTGGCTAAATGGCCAAATGTCTACTGCTTCAAGCAGTTTCATTTAGTGATTTCTCGTTGACAAACTGCTTATGCACATGCTTCTGGAACAAGTACTTTTGCTTTTTGTTCTCAAGAGTGTTTACTGTTAAAGGAAGCCAAGGATAAGGATATGGAGAAAGAAATCAAAAATGTTTGTTAAAAAATGTGTGTATGTTTCTAAAACATTATAGATATAGAAAATTTGTTACCTAAACTCAGATATTAAATATTTAGTATTGAAGCTGAGTGTGCCTCATTTGATCCATTTATTTGGCTTTACTTCTTATGCAGGATACAAACTTTTCATTTTTTATAAAAGCCTAAGCCCACAGAAATTGACAGAGAAAACCCATTTTCTTCCATGAATCTTCAATCAGGTCCTAAGTAGGATGTCCCCAGAGAAAGCTTTGTTTTCACATAACTTGATGCAACACTGTCTGAAGCAACATGCACAAATATTTTGGAAAAATTCTGCCACTTTTGCTGACTGCTGAACGATACTACTTGGAAATACAGTCSCTTACAAGAGCTGATGATTTGCCTGAACTGAATGGAATGAACTGAACAATCTACAAGTAACTACTGATTCAATAGTATTTGTGATTTTTTTTAATACAATTACAAAAGTTTCTTTATGGAAAAAAAAAAAAAAAACAAAACCAACTTTAGGAGAAACTTCACTAATGAGAAAATAAGTGTATGGGATAATCTACACATTAAGAACATTTTGACAAAATGCATTAAGGGTGAGATTTAGATGAGCAGACTATCAAGACAGTTTACAGGAAAGGAAAACTATTGGTACAATATAGAAAATACAGGGGGTATTTTATGACTTTTGTTAACAGGAAACRAGACTGTTGTCAGTCACAAGCAGTACCTTTACCTTTAAAATTTATGATTTATGGAAATTTTGTTTCTATGAAAACATATATGGAAAATTATGTTATTATATTTAGTGGAGTGCACAGGGAATAACGTGAAAGAATTTTCTAATTGCAAAATAATGGATGTAACTTTGTTCACGTGCGATAATTTCTTACTCCATTTTTCTCTGACATTGSTCTCCTTCCTTATTAGGGCTGACGAGTCAAATGTTTGTGCATCCTTAGAGTTAGTGTTAAATATATGTTGTCTTYCCTCCGAATTGCAGCCAGATCCTGCACTTTGAGGTTAATGAGATTTTCTATTTATGAATGGCACGCTTGTGACACCCTAGGGATCAGCCGCAGAAGGAAAGGTGGACATCATATACCCTTCTAACTGAGGCATGGCTGAGAAAGCAGTTGAACCAGTAAGTTCTACTGAAGATTTTCCTACAGAAGAGAAATTCTATCCAATTTCCTCTTTTACTATTTTATCTTTTGAATTATATGTGAGAGGAGAGTCTGTCYCAGTGAACTTGGGACTTGAGATCGTAGTGGAATATAAAATAAACACAAAGATTGTGCTAAGGMCTGAATAGAGCTAAGGATAGCAACCATCTCAGGCCAGTGGTTTACTCTTGTTTGATGGACTATTCTTTAAAAAGCTCCAGAGAAAGTTACACACAGGGAGATATATAACTGTTAGTGATGTGCTGAGAACAGTCATTAGCCGAAACGACTAAATTTTTCATTCATTTAATGAAATGACTCTCCACTCATCCATTTTATGAAAGAGTTAAAAGTTTTAGGCACTTTGTGAAATGTCTAAAACCATGAGCTTTGCTTTACATAAATAATTTAATCTAAAGTGGACACAGCTTCTTAAAACTCAAAGGGTGAGAGTGCGTCTGAGAGAAGAGAAATCTGCTTGCTCTTAGAGTCAATCTCTTCCACACTCAAATTCATTATGGCTTGCTCTGGAATAAAAAAAAAAGCAGAGAGCGACATATGACAGCATGGACAACACATCCAAAAGCTCAATTCATACATCAGTTTTTCTGGCCTGGATCCAAAAGCGCATCCATCATGTTCATGTGGACATGGTGATTTGAGTAGCAATTCCAACGCAAGCAAAAAAGTCTCTGTGCTCATTTTCTTGCAGTGTTGACATAGCTGTAGAAGGAATGTGATATGGACAAGTTTTCAGAGAATTAGCACTTATTTTCATAATTGGAATTATTGTGCCTTTGACTGTTTTGCATTATTACATCTATACTCTTTAACAAGCCTCTGCTCTTCAACTATATTCATGTGTTGCTGACCTCCTCAGTAAGATATTTGATAATAATATCCTCCAGTGACACAAAATGATTTCTCTCGATATCCCACTCAATAAGAAGCTGCTGGGAACACAAGTCAGAGTGATTAATAGCACACTCTCCAAGAGGTTTCAACTTTTCATAGCGGTTATGTAAYGCCGTGCCCATAATGCCAGGTTTTGCCATATGATTGTAAGCAGCACAGCAATCACTTCATGACCTTTTTGAAACCTTTTATCAATKGAGAAATAACTGATTGCACAACTAGCAGATATTTTAAAACATATATAACATTCACCTACAAGCACACTCTTTGAGAATATCGTAATTCACTAAAATAAGACAGAGCTGTTGCTCTGCTAAAATAAAATGAGTACTATTAAAAAGGGGATCTAATGTAACCTGAATCCTGTTTATGACCAAGATTGTGTGACATATCTGCTTACAAGAACAGAAAATAGACATAATAACTTTGTATAATGGCAGTTTGGGATTATTCATTAGTTTAAACAAATGTGTGAGAGTCACTTAAAATGGGACTGAAATCCAAGGCCATATCAAACATARCCCCTTTTAACTTTGAAACTATGTCTGAGTTATTAATAGTGAAAAATTGGAAGAAGGACTGACTAATTTGCAAGACCTATTTTTCATACTACACAGATTCTTCTCACTCCTGGAAAATCAGCTGACTAGAAACTTTTGGAGAAGATCCTTATGCTTTGAGCAAACCTTCAAGAATCATTAAAAATTCTTCACAATGAAAAATTTTTGAACCTTTCTCAAAGTTTTTAACAAGCTGTCAACACTTGTAGAGTTGTAGAGTTGTATTTATGTTCCTTTCCACTCTGAATCATGTTCCTTGCTTCACAGTGAGAGGCGAATTGTAATACAGTCCACAGAGGCCAAAAGAATCATAAAGACCTCATATCAGAAAGGAAWCAATTTCTGAGACGAAGAAAAACTTCCACAAAAACTTTTGGCAATATATTTTGCTACCTGAAGTTCTTGGTGGTCCAGAGACCTCTGTACAAGTATAGATATTGCTGTAATACAACTTTACCACAATATCTAGTTATCATTTCAACATGCTCATTTTTAGAGACCGACAAAGACCTGAAACATCTTTGTAATTTTAGAGTTATTTTGACAGTCAGCATTATAAACCAGTATCATTTTTTTTTATCCTATTTCTGGCATGTGTTTCCAAACTGATACAGTCAAATGAGTACACATTTTTTTTCTTAATTAAATATTTTCAATTAGAAAGATGGTTTGGCTAAAAATTCTTTCTGCAATTTCAGATGTATTTCCACAATTTCAGATTTTCTAAAGCTATTGGATAGTACTGAAGAGTGTTTGAGAATCCAAAGTCCATCTTTCATGGACTTTTACCACAGTTTAGATAGCCTTCTATCAGTAATGAGATGGCCYGACTCTTCCCTTTTGGGATTTTACTTTGGTTTTGAAATATCAGAATCATTATGGTTGGATTGAAATTGTCATATGGGAAGTATTAGCAGAAAATTTTTCTTRAAATGATAACTAAAGCTTTCATATGCTGGAGCTCAGTGTGCTTAAAAATTGTTTCTTCTTCTTGACATCTTTCATTATGTGCACATCAGAAATATTGTACCTTTATCTTCTCTTCCATTTTTAGAAAGGTATTATAATATGAATACAAGAGTCARATATTGCACTGGTTTCCTAGGGCCACCTCAGCCAGACAGCAAAAGTAATATAAATTTAAGACTATTTTACATCC
>NW_028186468.1:4272700-4283041 GCF_003343005.1 Rhea americana | reverse complement strand
AAAAAAAAAAAAAAAAAAAAAAAAAAAAAAGTAGCCAAGTTTGAATTTAATTTAATGTGGATTGTATTTTAATTTTTTATACAATCCACATAAGTCATAAAAGTCAGTTTTATCATTCTTCTGTTCAAAACCTCCTCTGGATGCTATACCAGGGAATTAGTTTTACCAAAAATCCCAAGACATAATCTCTTCCTTCCTCATAAAAAGGCATCACCTTTATACTCTGTTGTTACTAACTCCCATGGAATTTTGTAATTCCTGGTACTAGCAAGCTATATGTAATGTGTGATGAGGATGTATGTAGTCTATCTAAGAGAAAAGCTATGATTCAGACCAATAGGTCCCTATATGTTTCTAAGCTTTTACTTCATGCCAGTGTTTTGCACAGTCTTAYAGTACATATACACTTGTCCTTTCATTTCCCACATCATTAATGTGCGGTGCAATATAGGGCCATTTTGTTATAAATTGTATTACAGATTCCAGAAATGTTTCATGTATATTATATGGGTAATAGAATAGAATTCATTCGAAATTCACCAGAATGTCCTCTGTGAATGTTATATACACATTATCTATGAGTGCRCTCGGAAGCTTTTCTTCCTGGTTGTCAGTTCAAATATTGCCAAGGTTAGAAGTGRCTTTAAAATGCTGCGGAACAGTTGTTTTTAGTTGCCTGCATGAAGTGGATTTGTGTAGCAGCCCTGCTTATGTTCGGAGGCAGATCATAGATCATATTGAGCACAACTGGCACTAATTGGCAAACTTGGCAGTTTGATCAGAAAGGCTAAAAACTAAATGGGCAAAGGGATTGACCTCCTTTTCTAAGTTAACACTGGAACACTCTGCTGAGCTAGTGCAGCAAAATCTGTTGACCCTATCCCTGTTCTGTGGAGGCTTTTCTCCTCTGGGGCTGTCAATCCAACCTTTTTCAGTAGCACTAAAACTGCTAATAAATAAAACAGTGTAGAAATACACCACAAAAGACTTTAAATGTCCACATTCCCAGAAATATCCATCCAGGTCAGATTTTAACTGTATACATCTGAAGTGTATATGCTAGAATAGTGAAGTATGGTGGTTTATTGGATCTGTCATAAACCTTCAGTGAATCTTCTTTCAATAGAGCCTGTCCTGTGAATTGTATTTGGGAAGGTGGAGGTGAAGAGGAAAGATCTTTTCCTTAAAAAAAAATCCTGTCATTTTTGTGGGTGAACATCAGAGAGCACAATAAAAGTTAGAAAATAATGAGTCAGTGTCTTAGTTTTGCTCAGCTTCCACTAGGCTTTTTAAACCTCCTCAGGTAGGAAATATRCTGCATTAATACTTTATTACTCCACCTTACTAGGAAAAATACAGTTTCTCTCTCACAAAAACCCTGYATCTGCAGCAGCCTTTCCTAGCTATGCCTCYGTAGAAAACTTCCAAATATGTGTGCATTATATCTCAGTATCTTAGTAACTAGGTTTGTATCTTAGTAACTGGGTTTGGGGCTGATATATATTTGGTGTTTGGTTTGTAGATTCAGTTATGCTTGAGTATTTCCAGATCACAGCCTTCCTAGCCCAATATCTTACATTTATTCAATGGCTTTGTAGCACCTCTGCTGAAAAGATGTAAATACATTTGTATTCCTAAATATTGTAATACTTCATCTATTCTTCTTTACCCTCCACAGGCATTATTAGCCCTGCAATTGCTGTGCTTTGCTGTTCAGGAAACCACCCTGGGAAGGCAAACACTGTAGATGAGTGACAGGCCTTTATCACCTTCTCCACCCCCTACCATCCAGCTGGCTACTTAAGGGACTTTAGAGTTTCTGCTTCAATGGATGGCAAATACCTTTGCAGCTCTGGCTCTACCCTCTTACTTACAGAAGAAATGCAGGTGAAATTTGAAACTGTGGTTCTAATGTATTTACTGCCTTAATAGGATAGAAATATACAACTTTTTTTTTTCTTTTTTTACCAATGAATGAAAAGAGAAGAAAACAAATTATAAATATCTTTATTTTGTGGAAKAAAATCCCTAAACTTAAGAAAATATCATATGCAAATTGGGGAAATTCAGACCAATTCTTTACTGGTTCTGTGAAGAAAAACAGCCAAAATTATTAAATAATTGGAAGAGAACAAGATGGATGCTGAAACGATGGACGGTTTATCAGGCAGTGTGCTGTTCCTAGCCTCTTGACCARCCATAGTAGGCATCATTTTTAAAGTTCATTGATTATTCATTTAGTTTTATCCAGGAATATCTTTTATTTTAGAAATGTAAATGAGCAATACTAGCTGATGATTTACTAATTTACTTATTCAGATTTATATAAAAACTCTTAAGAACTTTGTAGGCCCTCACTTGGGCCTGTAGATTATGTTATTTCTTATTCTTTTTCATTGACATAGCATTTACTGTTAATGACTTGTAGAGCAGAACAACAAACTGCCTTATCTCAATACAAATTGGAATTCTATTAGATTACAACAGGTAGGGAWGTGCTCCAAGAATTTAATGTCAAACAGTATAATATGAATGCTTTCTTGTGCTAAAGTAACTATGTATTTTTAAAATCAAGCATAGCATTTTCTGCACTAATGCTCCCTGTTCATGTGTTACACTTCCCGTATAATTCTTTAAGCTTCATTGAATATTGAAGTCCCAGTAAACTTTGGATCATTGGCTTCAGAGACACAAGTAGTGTTACTTTAATATAACTTGCTGTTATAAACATCATCTCTCAATATTTGCCCACACATCCTATACTATCATATCTGAAATACATATAGAAAGTCTTCTATGCAAAAACTACCATTGCTGCAAGGGCTATGCTTACAAGCATTACACAAACCACAGAGCGAACAAGGCTAAACTCAGAGACTGTTAATACAATCTTYCCCTCTTTCCAAACTCTCTTGAGACACGAACTTTCAGGGAGCACACTGGTCACAGCTTTGAGAAGCTCTGTCCAAACATAGGAAATATATAACACTGAAACTGTTGTCTCAGCTATGAAGATGGCATTMGGGATTTTTATTTGCCCCAAGGCATCTACTGGCCTTTTGCAACATTTTCTTTTTATTGATGTCCTTAATCGAATGGAAGTGCATATTGAAAAGATGGTTTTATTTCATTAACATTGTCCCCTTTATTTATGGTATTTATTTCACATATTTAATCTGTCACCTTTTTCTGCTGCTCTGTGGAGTCTCATATTCTGACTTTCTGTATCTCTGGCTGGCCATAAAAGCATTCCTTGCAGATCTTGGTATGTTCACCCTAAACTTGTATTGATAGGTAATTAGTCATTAAAACTGCGATTAGGCTTTCAGTCATCTTAGTTAGCTTATTTAAACATCTGTGAATCTGAACTGAAAGGAAGGAAGGAAGAAAAGATCAGACTGTAAAATGGAGGGGGGAAAAAAGGTCCTTTAACTATATAAAACAATACACCAAATACTTAATAAGTAAAATCAGAGTTATCTTTGGCTGCATTTTGGTAGTCCCAATCTTTTTTTTTAGAAATATATGAAATACATAACAAGAAAGCTTCYGCTTCCCCTTTTACTTGTCCTGGCTCTGTTTCTTTACAACTTAATTGTTTTTAGAAGCCATTTGTTCTGAGCCATACTTCTTCTTCCAGTTTTCCTTCTACAATGGTGTCTACAGAAATATTTTTATCATTTATTTGTATARTAAAAGTCACAATATTCAAGCCAATATACATTATTGTAGTATGCTATATGTATCTGAATAGGATATAGTTTTAATAATATTAATAAGGAGGAATAAGCAAATATATTATTTATCGGCAAAGATGCTACAGCTTAAGGAAGGTTCTGACAAGAAGAGACTGAAGAAAAAAAGGGTATTTAAGAGAACTGCATTGGCTGATGGAAATATTATAAGCAAACTAAACACRTGTGATCATATTTGCTCCTAAGCTAGTGCAGTCTGTGGCATACACTCTTAGGGAGCCGTGTAGGAGCATGGTTCCTGTTTTCCTTTTTTGTGGAAGTGAGGTGTCTCTTTCTGGTATTAGCCCAGTTTTGTTAGAGAATCTTAGATGAACAAGGACACTAGCTTATTTATCAGCAGGGCATTCCTGCTATATTCCATGGATATTTGGTTTTCTTAGTCACTTGGAACAAAGTCACGAAACTCAGTGTAAGGGTTTCAAGGGGAATCTGATATGTTTTTGACAAATCAAAGACAACACATATTATTTACCTCTTTTTAGCGGTAAGGTCMCATATCAGAACACCAGCAGGAGCCCCATAAACTGTTCCCTTACCTCTAACTACCATTGCTCTCCCCAGAAATAAACACATAGAAGTACCAGAAGCTTATTCCTCATTTGTTTAAAACCTTTCAAGGTGGAAGTGGTCATTCATAGAAAGTTGCAGAGATGCCAAATGGAAGAGATTGCAAGAAAGGAAGCATTTCTGACTGTTTATCTGAATTACAATAAACATGTCAGCTCCAATGCTTGAAAAGTCACTGAGACAGGATCAAGGACAGACATGCAGAGTCCCACCTGCAGCCCAGCATGCTCCAGCGTCCGTGCGTGCAGCTGCCCCGCTGCAGCCACGTCTACACTGTGGTCAGGGTTCAGCGCGTGCAGATACACCCACCTTCATGTAAAGCTCGGGAGCTGAGGTTCTAGCAAGTCCATAGCCACTGTGATGCGAGTTTTGTACAAAACAGCTTGAAATCCTCTGAGCAAGGGAAGTATGCTGAAAGTCTACGCTGTTCTTTCACTAATAGCAGTATTTATGCTGTTCTTTCTATTCTGTTCTTTCACTAATATTAGTATCAGTTGACGCTAGCTTGACAAAGGTGCACAAGTATGTCTGTGGAAAAAACATGGCACTACTTCTAAGAGCAATGATGTTGCCCTGTGGTACTTCTAAGAGCAATGATGTTGCCCTGTGGTAGCCTAAGCATACAAATGAAGCAAAATTTGCAAGAAGAAGTAATAGCTGTTATTAAAACTCTTGATGAATGCTGATTAATGTGTAAATCCAGTGCTAAAAGATTGGTAAATCTGATAATATATGATAATGATTAATATATTAATAATTAATCATTAATTAATGATAATATATTGAAAACTGGTTTAATCTACTGAAGTGATTGAGTTTAAGAAATCTGGAAACTCTTCCTTTTTTTTTTTTTTTTTTAAAAAAAATGCTCCTGCATTTTACCTACTTTTCTGTTTGCCAGCCTATGTGTCAAAAAYGGTTATTATAAAATTAAAACTGTCTCTCTTTGTCCTCCTGCCCATTTTCTCCGATTAGCCTAAGGGTTTTACTGAGAAGTGATAAAAATTACCAATATTTAAAATGATACTGCTGCATATTCCACTTATTTTTATGTTGCTGCTTGCAAGTGAAAAGTGGTCTGATTAATACATTTTGGGGTGTATAGAATTAAAGAATATGTTGCTTGAATGCTTGTCAATTTTCTCTAGTTTATACTACATACTACACAAAAAAAAAGCATGGTTTCATAGGTTGGGCATGCTATAAACTTCTTTGTGTGRTATTGATAACTGATATTAATGAATTAATAAATCAAGAGAGGGTAGTGCTATGGCAAATGGGGTAAGACCGAGAGCTCTAAGTGGACCTGATCTACAGAGGGCTCTCTGCATGCCATCCACTCAGACAAGGAAGCTATCAATCAATTTTGAATATTCTAGGAGAGATGTAGTTTYAGAAAATGATAAAGGGACCCTGAGACTCATAAACTCATGATATAAATATCCACACTTTTTGTTATATATATATTTCTATTTTACCTATAGTTTAAATATATATGTTACATATATAGTTCTATTATTCAGTTAACCTAATTTTCCGTTAGCAAGTAGCTTCTATCCCATAACAGAATTTAAAATAGTAAATGAAGTATGGTAAACCTGAAGCCTTGTAATCCATCTGCTGTTTGCTGGTGCGAATATTGTTCCTTATCTTGATTCCATGTGTGTTTCCTGAACTCAGTCAGGTAACATGATCTTTTTGTAGAGCAGTATGGAATTCACTAAAAAGAGTGAGACAAAGAGACAGTATCACTTTTCCAGGCAGAGGGCTCTTCGAGGTAACTTCAGACTGAAACAGTCTGTAGGCTTTTGCTATATGAAGCATAGCCAAATAAAGTGGCAGATTGCAATTCTGCTATCTGCTAATTACAAGAATGAAAATATATGTATACATGTATTTTTTTTAAATAAGTTTTTTCTTCTATGTTCCTGTAGGATATACTAATGATAATAGTTAAAAGAAAGACAGCAACCAAGACATATTCACAGTACACCTAAGCAGACAGTGAGTATTTACCGGTAAGGTTTTAGGCTGCAGTATGTTCTACGCATATAGAATTCATATAATTTCAATCAAGGTTGTGCTACTGTTCTTCCAAATTCTTTACRTATCTATTTTCAGGAACTAACAAGAAAATCAAGCTTAGCTTCTTACCTTTTCTGTTTTCATTGAAATTTCTTACTGAATTTGATCTTTTGCATTTCTAATAGAATCATGTTGGTCACTAATAACTTTACCATTTTTCAAAACTGTCACCACACAGAGAGGTTAATTATCTGTGGTGAAAATGAAAAGATATAAAAAGAACAAGGCTGCCAACAAAGCTGAATCTAAAAAACACTGACAAGCCAGCTTTTTAAGCTTCACAGCTCCACAAAGTATGATCCTATAAAATTTTCATATTAATAGGTCTACATTAGGTAGCGATTTAAATTTAATCAAACAAAGAGTCTTTAGGATGTACATACCAGATGCTGAGTAGAAATCAGGAGGCTGCAAATCAAGGACACTTGCTGGATTCAAGGTCAGGTGAAGGTAAGTTTTATTTTCACCTTGCTTGACTTTGTCTTCAAACAATATTGGAAGAGGTTAAGTGTCARCTGAAGAGGATTCTGGGCAGAGTTTTCTCAATGACTCACACATTTATTATACTGCAGGATCTAAGCAACATCATAAACGCAGTCTTCAGAACCATCTGCTCTTATTAAGAACATCTGAAGTTGCTTTCATTTTTCAAAAAGAATTAGAAAGTGGCTCACAAGTTGAACATAGCAAAATGGTACTCACTCATGAGCGCTGCCAGAGCTGAAGCTGCGTGGTCCTTCTTACTTACAGCAACTGTACCCTGCTAGGTTCTCATCTCGTCCTTCCCTGGGGATAAACTTCAAAATATGCGTGCTCTTTTCACAATCTAGGAAACACTTCTTGCTACACAGGGCAGTAATACAGGAGCACAGAAATAGAAGGTGTAATTTTAGCCAATCAATTTAGTCCTTATTACTCACAGAAATTGTACCTTCTATTGCCACCCATAGTTAAAATTTTCATCAGGTGGGCTTTTTGACCCTCTTCTCCAGCTTGTATGCTGCTTCAGAACTTACATTTTTTTAACATTTAGCAAATTTTCTCTAATCCATCATGAAAAAATCTCAACTAGTGGCTATAAACAGAGTATTAATATAGCATTTCATTTAAATAATTATTTTTTTCTCTCTCTGCATCCAGTTGTATCTTCACCTTCACTTTGCTGTGGTAAGATAACTAGTTAGTCTTCTACTTTACTCACATAAGATTGGATCTTCAGTTTTATTGTGATCCTGATAGCTCGTCCCTCTACTCTTTAGAGCTTCAACCACTATATGCACATGCTTTTTTCCTTTTTAATATTGTTAATTATTCTGGATGACCTTTAGGACTAGAGAACTAAAAACAGTTTGTTATGCAAGATAATGCTTTCTTTTCTGCATTGACAGTACCTTTGTACTTCATATAGTCATCAGATAACTTTTGTTTTCTATGTTCAGTTCTCCAGTAAAAATACTAAATAAGGTCACTTTCAGAGCTGATCCTTCAAAAGTGTTACCGAAAATCTTCCTCCAGCCTTACACTTTTCCTAAACCCAATAAACATTACCAGTTCCCCCTTTCATTACTCATCTTGCTGAATTCCTTTAGTCATTATCTCTTCTGTTGTAACTAATGCGGAATCATAAAGTCCTTGTAGTCAAAATTTTTCAATTGGTCTATTTAATTCTATAAGTTTGCTACATAATATTGCATTTTAAAAATACAATTCAATCTGCTTCTTTTTTCTCATACCTCTGTTTGGATAAAGCAACACCTTTCAAAAAACATTCTGTCCTCCCAGGATGGGAGTCACGTGAGCTAATCATTTAGATTTCCTTTACTGTCAGCAAGAAGAAATATTATGTCATGATCCTGAAGTAGACCCCAAGGAGATAGCTGACAAATTCATCTCTAAGAACTTGGAATTCTGTCCATTGAATAAACAAGAATCTTCATTAAATTATTAGGTCAGAYGTGAGGCAAGATAGATTCCATCCTTGGTGCTAGAACCTTAGCATTTATACTATTTTCAGTCTTGGCGGCTAGAAGTTTGTGCTTAAGTTCAGACTTCATTGTAATTAATACAAAAATTTTTAGTGTTGTAAGCAGGAGCACAATTTTACGCTTGTTGCTACTTTCCTTAGGATCAGAACTGAACTTTTGATATTGTATTTAAATCAAGAAGCTCAGTTATTTTAAATACCATATATTAGAAAGCTCAGGAAGGAAAGGTAGGATGTAGGATRTTTGCCACGTATTTGGGCTTTTTTCAAAGTTTTAAGTTTATTGATTCAAAGTATAGGCGAGAAGGCATCATTACATCATCTGGTCTGTTATATTGTGTATCACAGGCCATTACATTTCAGATAACCTTCACTGAGCATGATAATCTGCATTTCAATAGGGATCATTGACTAACACATATCTTCCAGAAAACATGTACTCCTCACTAAAAGACACCAGAAGACAGAGAATCTATCACTTACTTCGTTGTTACTGAGGTTAACAATCCCACTCTTATAAAAGATTGTGCTGTACTTCTAATTTGAATTTTCCTGACTTCAGCCTCCAGGCATTGATTCTTGTTATGCTTTTCTGTGATAGATTAAAGAACCCTTTAATACCTGTATTTTCTTCCTATGAAGGTCAGAAATTCACTTGTCTTTATGCTACAGCCACGCTGAACTGCCTGTCTACCAAAATTACATCAGAACACTGCTGTACAAAACCACTTTTCTTTTTCCAGCAAACATTCGTAATACCATTTCATGCATTTTTTTGTTACATGTTAACTTGCAAAAGGAACATGATGAAAAAGCCATATACCAATCTTATTCTTTGTTTTTTCCAATAGTTTGYCATGTTGACTCCTTGTTCTGCTACAGCACTGTGGTCTTTTGCGGCATTCTTATAGAATTCTATAAATTTCTTTTACAAAGAGAGCAGTGGGTTGGCTTCTCTGTAAGAATAGAACTTGATTTTGAAAGTGAGTATGGTATATTATTAAAGTCTCTTGAGCCAGTAACATTAGTACCTGGATATAATCCATATAAATAAAGGATCAAATAAGGAATGTACAAGCTCATTCGGCAGGTACTAACATATGAATAAACTGCAGAAGGTTTATATCTGGAATTCTGATTACATCAGTTTCAAAAGTAGGATCCTAAGTTGTTTCAAAACACAGCGTCTTCAGCCCATTACTGTGGAAGATAGATGCACTGATTTGAAAAAAAACAATTCCAGCCATCAACCAGTATTAGAGCCCAACACTTGTAACATTTCKGTAACTATTTTAATCCAATATTTACCACTTCATGTGATTTTCGGTTTTTTAGCATCTCCCAAGATCAGAGGTTGAAGAATTAAAATACACATGCAAGACCTGTAAGACTCAGACCCGMATGAAAAAAGATGATTTTGCCTCAGAAGGTCTTGCTTAACTGAGATTTTTCTGTTCAGCTGAGAGACTATGTTTCAAGTCCCMGGGTTGGGATGCTACGTATCATCACATTAGATCAGGGCTTGGGTTCATACCCAAGGTCTATACCCCCTTCATGCTGTCTTACAGTTTGGCTTTTCTCAGAATATTTTCTGAGCTGGACAGAGACAGCTAGTCATCTTCATGGAGAAATTTTGGTTCACACTTGGTCTTAGCAGCTGCCGACAGCATGGCTGAACCGATGATCTGACTTCACCAACTTGAGGTTGAACTGAAATCTCTGGGTTCCTAAGGGTGGTAGAGACATAACTAAGAGATATATAARATACAAACCAGGATAAAGAATTGCTGAACTTCTGGGACTTGCAAATGCTATTGCATTTATAGAAATCAGTTCAATTTAGGGGATTGCATACCTTGGTATGTAGCTTTTTGAAAATTGGATATGTTTTACTAGGAAACTTTAAGATTTTTTTAAGATTCTTAGATAACAGACTAATTAATTTGAAGG
>NW_028186468.1:4058341-4272642 GCF_003343005.1 Rhea americana | reverse complement strand
TTTTTTTTTTTTTTTTTTTTAAAAAAGACTGCAATCTTAAATTTGATTTGCTTAGTTATCAAAAGTCCGTCTAAAAATGACTCATATGGAGAAGAAGTTATAAAATAGAGTGCCATTCACTGGTAATTTGGTAATTTCTGCACATTTACACGGATTCACTGACAAGGGTTAGGCAAAGATGTTAATACGTTTTGGAACTCCTTAACAATTGCTATCTTGTGGAGACATTTTAAGAGTCGAAATCTGTATCACTTAGTGTTTTTTCCATTGTGTTTGCCCATGTCCAAATCAAATGTCACTACCTCAAGTCCCAGTTCCGTGGAAAAATATTTTTAAATTACAGGGTATGAAGACAGAAATTGCTTGCACRTGTTTACTTTTTAATGTGTCCTGACATTTCGTCACCAACTTCAGCAAAAAAATTGTGCTTTATCAAGAGTTCTTAATATTTTTCAGGTTGAAGCATATGACAYAAATTATTTTTCCTAAAATTTTCTGTTTATTTTCTCTTCATAACTCCATTCCCTCAATGTGATGACAGAATCAACTGCTTATCTTACGAAGTTTTGCTAGAAAAAATTTTAGTGCCTTAAATGATAGTTTAGCAATTAGTTGCAAGGAGCATCATCGTTTTGCAGCTCTCCAGGAGACTTAAACATTCTTTTGGTTTCATTAGCAAAAAGGTGATACAGCAAGCAAGCAAATGGGAAGAGCTTTACCTTACAAACCCAGCATCCTGTTCTGAATTTTAGACCTATTGTAGTAGCCCCTTCACTCTAGCTTGTACTTCTAGAACCGAAGCAAGGCTGCTCATGAATTTGGATCTTTTTCCAACTCTACTTATTGCAGCACCTTCCATCACTGTCATTGCTCTGTCTGCTGCCCTACTAGCTGCACAGCTGGAGCTCTGATTGTATTTGAATCCTTTGCATGAGATCTGTTTTCATATCCTTAGTTTTAACACTTAAAATAAAAACAAGCGATACAGCTGGATTTAATGAGGAACCATTTGCTTCAGGAAAGACAAAGAAATTAAAATATTCAGAACTTATATTTCATGTTCTGATATAAAATGACAAAATGTTTAATCTACTCATCAGACATGTGCTAACATGCCTCATCAACACAGAGTATGGCTCATTGACCTCAAAATATTTTTCAAAACTAAGAAGAATTGGTGTATATGGCATATCTGGAATCTGATGAATACACATGCACTACTGGAAAATGAAATTTAGGAAGATTGTGACAGCTGTTTTGGGAGCCAGCCTAAACTAAGCAGTACTCAAAAACAGGTAAATAAATATAGTATGTAGAGGCACATAAGAACTGGATAATTTCCTTCCACTAAATATTTGTGACTATAATGTGTATAATATCTATAGTAGTAGAATACTTACCAACAGGCCTCTTTAATTAGCAATAATATATATTCCYCATGAAAGGAATAATAATCAATGCATTCAAATGTCATAGTACAGTTACCTTTTCATCTTCTAAAACTATTCATTTTTCTTTTCATTCAGTAGTCAGACACTGGCTACCTCTCCAAAGCATGAGACTTTTCTTTGATATTGGACTTCAGCATGCATGCTGCTGCCCTGTAGATCTTTTTATTCAAAACTGTTTGCAGCTCAGTGTTGTTTGCTCTTATAATACTGCCTCTCACTTTTAGACCCCTTTATTGCTTTGAACTTTCCTTTGCAGTTTTCATTTCCCAAATGATATTTCAGCTTATCCATCACTCATTTTCAATAAAGTATTCCAGCCCAACTAAAAGTAACATAAGTTTAGACCTGTATAAAAAATAATAATAAAAAAACTGTCTCAGCAATCACTGACTACAAGATGTTAAAACAAATTCTAAAGGACAGTAAGTGTTATTCCATAGTACATACTGCAGAAATCATAAAAAGTGATCACATTGCTGTGACAGTGCTAGTGTCTCAAGTTGGATACATTTTCTCTCAGATTATTTGAAAGTGGATACATCTTTTATCCCTAACAAACATGTATTAACTCTAGTAATTCAGTTAGAAATGTGTATATTTTTTCATAAAGAAAACACCATTTAAATAGTTTTCGTACTATTTTCTCTCTGTCAGGAATTTTGGCAGAGTTATGCTAATCCATTGCTCTGAGATTTGCCCATAGCAAATAGAATTCAAACCTATGTGCTCGCTCAGCACAGCTGACTCTAAAGAACGTTTCAAATGCTGTGAGCTTTATAGGTAAATGCTTGCAATGAACTTGCAGCTCAAAAGCAAACTGAGAAGTTTGGTTTATTTCTCTTTATTTTTAACCCATTGTACTAAATTTTCTTAGGCTGGCTTCACTGCTATCTTTCTATCAAGACTTTGTTTCGCTTTAAACCACCGAGCACTACTTTAAAAGTGGTTTTATTTTGCAATGTATGTAGCRTTGTGAATTAGGTTTTTATTTGGAAATCCTCTGTGAATTAGRAGAATATAAAACCAAATTCTGTTCCTCTTTATTTCTAGTTGCATAATGTGACTACCGTCTATATCTCTGACATGTCTACTGAAAATCACAAGTTCCCATGCAGTGCAGGAACAGATAATGCTCTTTTTTGATTTTGCTTAATTTTGAGCTATCTGACAAATCTTTAAGAGAAATGCAGTATTTTTATTATTATTATTAAAGATACAGGACCAAAACAATAAAATATGTCATCAGTATATTTCTCCTGTGTGAGGATCTGGGGAAAATGGTATAATAAAGAAGGAACATAAGGTAAGGCTCTTTAGAGTTTTTTTCTCTCTTCTTTATCTTCTATTGAAAGGTTTGTGAATCTGACACCTGAACCGTGAGGATTTCCTAGGATCTGTACAGATCTCAAGGAAGACGGGCAGAATCTCTGTGCCTTTGCCACAACTTTGACCCGTTCATGCTTGGGTCCAAATTCTTAACAACGTAGGTTCAGTGGAGCTGCTGCAATCCTGACACCATTTTATATTCTGAAGAATGATTCTAGACAGATATAAGCTAGCTGGAACAGTTGCTCCTGTGATTGGGCTTATCTTGTTTTCTAGAATACAGCAACTTTTGTTTTAAAGAGGTGATCTGACATTTCACAAACAGGAGATTTTAATCTAGGAAAAAAAGATATTTCAATTAAGCAAGAGTCAAAGATATAAAGAAAACATGAAATCCATTTAATTTATTGATAATAATAATATAAAATAGTGTAATATAGAATTTAAACTATTCATTACCTCATGGAGCAGTAGATACTGTAAACACTGTATATTACTATTTCTAAAATCATAAAATAATGTAAAAGTAATAAGATAATAAATATAAAAATATAAACGAAATTCTGAAATCAAGAAGCACATAGAATAAACACCTACTTCAGCTTTCTATGAAAATTTTAATTTGGAAAACATTGACATCTCAAATCTCACATACATTAACACTGTGGTTGAAATGACACTTTCCAATGGAAGGAATTCTGATGAATAATTTTCAGCAAGCGGTGATCATTTTCCCTTGCCCCTTTGCACCTGCAACCTGTTATACTCATTTGTAGTTTCTTGATTTAAACTGGACTGCAAACTTTTCTTTGTAAGGACTGTGTGTACCAATCAGTTTGTACCAAGCACTTCTAAGGTTCTCTCTTGATTGGAATCCCTGGAAAGACTGGTCATACTAATATTTATAATATTAACACTGTACAACACACATGTAGTTCATGGCTTTTTACAACTGGAGCCTGTAAGATTATGATTGAAATGCCATTATTCTGGTTAAAAGGTTGGAATTAAAGAAAGGTACTCATTGGAAAAACCTCACTTGTTCCAAGCGTCAGTGTCTCTCCTTCAGCCTGGAATTCTCTCTCTGTCTGAGAATTTGCATGATAAAAGCAAGTGATGAATGGACATGGGACTTAAATGTTTGGGAGAGGAGCCTGTGACAGCTCCTTTGAAGCTTTAACAGTTTATAATGTAAATAAGTGTTTAGGGGATTATTAACATTCATATATTTTACCCCAAAAGCTTTTTGTAAAGTCAGATTTTAAGCTGTTGAAGTATGCAAAAAGAATTCTAAAATGTATGTGTTAATATGTTCAAAGGCGTTAGAGAGTCTACATTACAGAATGTTTTCATTTGATTTTGATATGATTTAAATATGCCAAATTAGTGTATGTAGTTAACCAAAACAATGTACTGTCAGATTTTAATCTAAGATAGGCACCGGGGATTCTAGAATTTAAGGAATTCTAAACATTTTTGATATAAAATCATTTTGGTGGCAAAATAGTATAAAAGAAAAGAACAAGAAAGAAGAGGGAAGGGATCTTGAAGATGAACTTTAAAAACAAAGAGGCCACAATTTTATTCCTCCGAAGTATAACTAAATGTTCAGTGACTGAAATAACGTGTGTACTCCAATTGCAAATTGAAGTGTTAAAAYAGTACTGAAATAAAGACTGCTGTCACAGAATCACAGACTCACAGAACGGTTGAGGTTGGAAAGGTGGAAGGGACCTCTGGAGATCATCTAGTCCAACCCTCCTGCTCAAGCAGGGTCACCTGGCGCATGTTAGACAGGATCGTGTCCAGGCGGGTTTTGAGTACCTCCAGAGAAGGAGACTCCACAACCTCTCTGGGCAGGTTGTACAGCTCTTAGTGACTATCAAGCCCTTCTGAAAACCAGACCACTTCTTTAGAAGTCTAAGTATGTATTTGTTGTCTTGAAACATTATTTTTAATGTCATGAGCTGAAGTAACTAGAAGAACTTTAATTTCCAATTAAACTATTAATGTTTTAATGCAATGGCCTCACGATGAATAGCAGCTCTGTGAGATCTACTGACCTTTTGATTTGTTGGACATATCAAAATATTGAAAACAGCCTCTTGTTTTTTCTCATCCTAAGACAAATAAATACTGAGAAAATCTAAGCTTTTAAGTCTAAATAAACAACACTCTCCTTTTTGTATCCATGCGTGCTGACCTGAATTTTAATTTCCCAGTAAATAAGTAGATGTATTTAAAATATTTGTCCACATGTAAGGTATTCCAACTCTTTCTGTGATATCCCTTAACTGAATTTTCATGAATGTAACCATTGCTTATATTAACCATTATAACTTCAATCAGAATTTTGCCTATTTGATAAACAGGGAAATGAACCCTAAGTAATATTTTTCAGTAAATTATGTCCAGTGATATATTATGGAGTTACTCTTACAGTATGCTGAAGCTACAGAAAGCTGTCAAAAGGTGCTTGACATTTGTAGTCTTCATTTGTTATTTCCCCTAGAAATCTAATTCAATTAAACCTGTCAAGAATAAATCGAGTATAACTCCTGCAAAATGAATATTCTTTTGTTTCACTCACTATGCCTTGAGGAATCTTTATCTCCCCTTTGTCTATGTTTCAACAATTCACTTCATAAGGAGGAAATGACAAAGGGCATGGCAGGAAAAGGAAAGAAAAAGTTATTGGATAGCACACCTTCTCGAGATAAGTTAGTTCAAAAAGCTGAATTATTCATATGCCAATAAAGTCACACCTAGGGAAGTACAAAGTTGCTTATCACAAGGAGAAGGAAAGAAATAATTTGATCTGTTTACTAACATGTATAATGCAGCCATTCAGTTAATTCTGCAAACATTTCCTTATCATATTGCTTCATAGTAAATGAAAAATAAATTGCTGGACTGAATTTATACATTGCTTATATGCCAATATTCCTTTGGTATTTGTGAAACACTCCAAACAGGCATGAATGTATTCTGTCAGTCTTGATTCTGTAGGAAGACAATAGCACCAAATAATGCCAAAGTCATACGGTTCATAAGAGTTTTTAAATTAGAAATTTAGATGTACAAGTTGGCATTTTTGTGCTAATCTGTGGGATAGCCTCACCCAATTAAAATACAAACATGAAGAAAATTCTGAATTGGAAACGCTAAAATTATAATATGAAAAGAATTCCTGTTGACGTATAGTAAGAAAAGACAGTTTTCATTATCTGAAAAAGTAACCTCTCTAGGAAGTTGAAATTAGAAATTAATCTTGAACTGCTACTTTTAAGACCTACATTGCTGGTGAGCACTTATTACAAAATGCAAATATATAAATAACTTTTGCATGTATCCATAAATTAAGCAAAAATCCCACAGAATTTTCTGCCAAAATGCAGTTTTGTTCAGGTACTAAGAAAGTAGCTTTTTCCTGGGCTGATCACAGCTTGTGTTCAAAGAAAGAATATCAATGTCATATATCTTAGTAGAAAAATACATTGAAAGATTTTATGATTGCATGCAAATTGTTAGACTTGCTCAATAGAAATATTTATATATAAATGTAAGCCAATAAAAAATTAAATTAAAAATGTTAGAGTTTTTTTTTTTTAATATGCTTGAAGTGCTTTTAAATGGAGGAAAAAGCAGACCCTCCACCTCTTTCTGCTGAATGATTAAAGGAGTCATTCTAGTTTTCATTCTTCTATAGCTAAAGACACAAATTAGTCTGCAAACAAAATCTGAGAACGCAATAGACTAGTTGTTGGAATTTGAAAAATAGAAAATCTATGGTTTCACTTCACTGAATGAGACTTCAATGACATGATTTTTTGTAATTTGATTATAATGGGGATAAAATTATTTAACATAGCTGAGTTTGACAAGTTAGATTGCTATAAAAATGAATGGTATATGAGAAATAATAAAGAACTGAATCTTGCTGGAGATTTATATCATTTGTGGGTTTCTTCCTCAGTTTTAAGAAGCCAGTATTCCTATTTCTGCAGATTTTTCATTGGTCTACCTTCTACAGGGAAAAGAAGCTGTACAACATATGGATTTAATTTTGGTAAGAATGTTAGCAATCTTCAGAGGATCAGTCCGTGTAACACATTAAATTGAAAATGAAAGGCAAAAATTCATAATTCCAAATCAAGAAATGGATTCTGAATTAGAAAAAAAATCTAATCTAGTTTAAAGAGGAAATGCAAACAGTTAAGTAATTAATTAAGAAATCTGTACATCATAAATGAAAGACAATAATCAGAAGTTATGTTTTTTAGAAAAGTAATGAGGAAACCAAAAGTCCACACAGAGAACTGTAGCTGAGCTAAGGTTAAAAAAGAGAAGTTGCTGAGTGTGTCAGAAATAAGAAAAATTCTAAGAGCAGATTATCCATTAATAGTCATATTTAAGTATTTCTGTCCTGTATTTGTGAAAATGTCAAATGGTGTATTTTGATCATTTGAAAAACTTGGAATTCTTTTGTTTTTGAATATTGGATTAATGTTTCACCGCATGCACTGAAGTCTGGCATTTTTAAATCAAAGAGTCCACATAATTTGTTACAAAATACCCGGCCAATGAGCATTCTGCATTATTAATATTGATTTTCTGTAAATCTTGGAACACTGGGGCTGTTCTCCAGACACTGAAAGAAAGATGATGTTGTGATAATATTCAAAACGGGTGAGTTAAATGACCTGGGTGATGTTAGGCCTGTCAGTCTGACATTGATCTCAGACAAAGTAATGGAAGAGGCTGATAGAACACTTGTTTAATAAAGAAGTAAAGAAGGTAAATATAATTAATGTCAATCAAAACAGGCTTACGGAGGATAAATCTCATCAAACCAACTTGCTATCTTTTCTCAATGACACTGCAAATTTGGTTGCTAATTAAAACGAGATGGAGGAAATACACCCGTTGCATTAAAAGCTTTTGTCTTGATATTGGACCATGCTTTGGGTAATAAAAAAGAAAGCTACAAAGTCTGTGTTTCACACATTAAATACATAAAAATTTGTCTGTGGTGAGTTTCAAAATTAACTGCGAGTCAAAAAAAATCATGTAGCAAGCAAGTTGCTAGTAGGACCATGCTGGATTTGATTTTTTTTACTTTTACTATTTTCTTTACCTATGTCTTATAAGAAATCATTACTATTCATTAAATATGCAGATAAAGAAAGGCTAAAATAATTTAATAAGACCATTTACCTAAATTATACATTATGATTTTTTAATTAACTTGGTTCAACCAACAAAATGTGTTAAACACAGCAAGTATATGGTCATAAACCTATAAATAAAAAATTAGGCTCTATTTGCAGTTGAATGGACACTAGCATGTGATTCAGTGAGCTGAGAAGGACTCAGGGAGAAAGCTGGATAATCAGTTGACTTTCACTGGGATTCTGTAATTCGRTGGGATAATACAGTCTATGTATATATATATAAATAAAACAATCGTGATACAGGGTGTGGGGAACATCTCCATACTTTCGTAGCTTTGTTTTCAGAATGGTGTGATGTTATGTTTTTAACAGCTAGTTCTGGGGTTCACMTCAGGCATGAATAACATGAAGTAGGTTAAAAAAGAGCAGCAGGAGTGGAGAAACGATTGGAGAGCTTGCCAGATAAGGACCCTCTAAAAAGTTAAAGTGAGACTTATGTTGTTTGTAATTAAGATTTGTAACTGAGGAGGTGCTTGGCAAGAGAATTTCTTCAGTCTATTAGAGAAATATCTAACAATAGCATCTGATGGCTGGAAGTGGCAGCTAAATGTGTTCAAAGGCAAACATTTTTTGAGCGTAGCGCAAGGTATCTTTTGAACATGTGACCAGCTCTTCCAGTTGATTGAAACTCTCTGGAAATCATAAATGAGTTCCCCCATGCTGCTCTAGTTAAAGCAGGAACTGCCATCCTGGTTCAAGAAGTTTCATATTATGCACAAAAGCATACTAGATGATTGAATAGCCTTCTCTGGCTGCAATCCACAAATCTATAGAAAAATGAGAACTGATTCCTTTACTCCACTTATCACTAAACCGAATATAGGTCTGATCTACACAGAAAATCTTCACTAGCAGAATAATATGCAGATTGTATGTAATTTTTTGATTAAATATCTATACTGATAAAATCTCTAGTGTAAATTCACCTATGGGTAGGACAGCTTATTTTGTTTTTTAAACCAAATGAACATACTGTTTAAAACTGGAATTACTTTATTTTCATTAAGATACTTTAAGCAAACGTAAAGTAAAAGAGATTTTATATTTATGCTATGTTTAAAATTTATAATAAATGATGAACTGACTTAACTTTGACAAGAGATCTTGATCAAGCTGAGAAATATATTTTGACCAGCTTTATCAGAAAATATTCTATGACGTTTGTTGTTTATACCAAAATCATCCTGTATATCAGCATAGTAAAAAATCTTTAATAGTATAAAATGTGTTTCTTCTTCAGATGATATTTCTAATTTCTATAGATTCCAAATTCTGCCTGCTCCCATTCTGAAATGGCATGACCGTTACTGGGGAAAAATATAGAACAAATCAGATTGAGGAGATGGTATAGTGAACAAAGTAGGGAACTATGAAACCTATAAATCAAAAGTGCACTATTCAGGATAAATTCACATTAGCTTGACTTAAACCTACTGAAATAGTGTAACCAGCAACAGTGTAACAGCATGCAGTTGCATGCAGGAAGCATCCAAGTGACRGAAGTCGCAGTCCCAAGACAAAGAACAAAGAACAAGATAAGCCCAAAGGATTGCAGATAGGTAGGGCATCCTTCTGATAAGGTAAACAGCAACTGGAGCTTTTCAGATCCTCCTTTAAGGGGAAAAAGTCAGAAGAATAAGCATAATTAACTTATTCCTGTTCCACAATGTCAGTGTACGTGTTTTATGTATTACTCTACCRGCTTAGAATTTCAGAGCAAAGCTCAGCATGTGCACCACATAGTGAGGCCCGTTTGAGTCTGTGGAGCAAACTGTGACTAGCTCGTACAGGACTAGGCATAAGAAAATAACACAAAATGCCAGCTTGTAGAGAGACAATTCTTGGCAAGCATTTGTTTAAGTCTTATTGACAAGCAGCAAGAAAGAAAGAGAGAATCTGAGACTGGGCTTGCAATAAGCCAATTTACTAACCTGCTATCTGTAGGTTTATACCTTAAGCTCTCTTGTTTTTGTCCAAAGGTATAACCACATGGGTAAACCAAATAACTTTCACTTAAACTTTTTAAAATTAACAAGTTAGATGACTCATATCTTCTATGGARAACACGACACAACCACAGCAAGGAGAGTCAGATGAGAAAGAGCTTTGTCCTTTGCATATGAAGCTAGTGATGAAAATGCTTGAATAGGATTCTAGTAAGAATTGCATCTTTAGTATTCCCCAGAACAGTATCCTTATCAYGACATGTGGTCTGTGCAGATACATAAAAGAGAGAGGACTGGGGAATTCTCATTTGTATTTCTTCATCCAGGAATGAAGGGCAGATAAGAAGTAGCCAACTAGCTTGGAGATGAAAAGGAAAACAAATCTGGAATGTATTAACACTCTGGATAACACAGAGACAATGGGCAGAATCATTTCCTTTCAGRTGTCTTTTCAAAGAAAATTAAGAAAGGAGCATTTTAACAAGTAAGCAAAGAAACTTTGACCAATAGATGATTCAGACTGCTGCTTAGCTGCAAATGTCCAGGATACAGAAAATATGTTAGACAGCTTCTCTTTTATACATTTCATGTTGCTTATTTGAGGCATCTTATTCTGAGCTTACAAGGCAACGTAAATGTTATTCTGAAATATTTAACTTTAGCCATTCAGTAACTAGGGAATTTAAACATCCGCTTTGATATGGTGAACCTCACTAGCAAATCTGATTATGACATAAGTAAACTGCGGGCAACGGTGCTGCTTGTTGCTACAGCTATTTGCACAAATATCTGGTAGTTCCGTCAAGAATGATAGTATATTGCTATCTATGCTGACAGTTACTTCAGAAGAACCAGCTTAGCTAGATTTAGTTGGAAAGTAATGTCAAAACAAGTCAATATATAACATGTATATAAAGAAATATACACATATATAAAATAAAAATTTTCAGTGTAATTTGAGGGCTGGAAGCTGAAGTGATTTGTTCACAGGTAGACCTTTCTTAGTCTTTTATCCTGTGCAGAAGACTCAGAGGCACTAGCTGTCCAAGCGATTCTGATACATGTTTTCAGATTATATATAGCTACAGGAAGGGTCAGAGAGAAAAGAAATAACATCMTGGAAAAGCAGCATTTAACAAACAGCTATATCAACAGAGAAATGAAGCATAGGATTATGATTCTACCCAGGAGACAGGCTTATAAGTAGAAAAGCACTGAAAACATGTGGCCAGATGACTCTGAGAACGCTCTGCATGAATTTGCCTGATAGAAAACGTGTCTATCTCAATGAAATTTGGCATAAACTCTGCTGAACTCTTTTACTATGCTGATTGCACCAGATCATTTTTTTGTCAACCAGGTAGACATTTGTGTTGGATCTAAACTCTAACATCAATGTTGTTGACTTTCCAAATTGTTTTAAGTGTGGCAGCTGCTATCAACATTTGTTTTATAAATATTATTTCTCCCAGACTTAGCACTGKATTCTGATCATGTGAAATATATATATTTGGAATCCAAATTGCTGAAATCCACAATTGGCTATACAACCAATGATATTAAATGCTACTACAGGTTGAAGTCTCTTCCCTCGAACACGACAGCTTGTATATAGGYTTACTACTTCTTAAAATCTGCTGAGAAGCTATATACTCTTTAGTTTTTTTGCTAAACATTCCTATCCTTTATATGCCTAGCTTTCTCTTGATAACACTGATGGGACAGCTGGTATAAACAAAATGCTAGTAGTCCCCAATGCTAACCTTATCAAAACAGCTCTGAGCAAAAAAAGTTAAATGTAAAAGGTGGTATATCTCTGATCGGTGTTGGTTCTAGTGTGATGAGTGAAAGTGAAGGAAAAGAAACAAGTTTTAGAAAGAGCTGAAGCTGGTTGTACCACCAGGAGCTCAAGAGGAAGAATAGGCAGTCAGGCTTCTACCAGGTAAATCCAAACCTTTCTGCAGGTGGCATTGGCCTCTTTATATGAGCAATGAAGATCTCTTTTCTACAGCTCTGCCAGCCCTTTTCATTCCATATTATTAATGAAATACTGATCTCTGCCAAAAAAATGTGGGAATCATGAGAAAAATTATTAAAGGTATAAAAAGTCTGCTGTGAGGAAAAAAATAATAYAAAATATGATTGAAAAAATTTGAGTTGCAATATAACTAATTGTATGTAAATAACAGAAGTCATAAGTATACARTAACGGCTGAGAAAAGTAGATGTTTTTGTATGATTTAACCTCTCACATCATAGCTTAAAAATCTMCAATTAAATAGAAAGGAAATAAAATTTAAACTGACAGTAGAAAACACTTTATAACACAAAACAGCAAAAATACATGAAACTCATTGCTACAAACGGAACAGCTGCATGTTACAGATAGTTCATAGATTATGAAATAATATGGAAAATAAGAGCATATGATTATTTTAAAACTGGAAAAATGAACACAAATAGGCATGTCTTAGAAAAAAATATATGCACTTTCTGATAGAACTTCAAGAACATGAGGGAAGAGATTACTTCTTAATCCAYAGCATGTTAATACTCAGAAGTTAGGAATGTTATTTTTTGTAATACATTGAAGGGATGGACAAGGAGGGAAGGAAGAGAGGGAACCTGAGCATTTTCAGAAATAACTAGGTGCAAAAGGGCATAAAAAAGTGATGCTGCTGTATATGGAGATCTGTGCATGGGAATCTGCTAATTCTTGAGTTATTCTTTATCAAAGCAAAAACCACACCCAAGTACAATTTCAAGCAGTATACATAAAAATTTTATCTGCCTTACCATTCCCCTAAATGTAGCAAAAATGTAAGAAAAAATATAATTTGTAATCAGAGATATTAAAGAATGCCACAGGGTTCTTTGATTTATTAGCAGTGATAGGAAAATATTATTTTTATAAGATTAGCATGTTTTATCCTATCGCAAACCAGAACAAGGTGGCTACCCCTAGTGAATTTGATCATCTCTACTCAGCTTATGTTTCTACGGACAGCTATCAAATTTTATATTATTGCTAATGTGTTTTCCTGGTTAATTAGTATCAGTAATAGCCAACTGTTATATGACAACTAACAAGGTATTAGAAAATAAATCTAAGCAAGGACATTCATTTTCCTATTCTCCCCTTTTATATCTCTAACCCAGAAAAGTATTTTTTTAATTTCATCACCCATATTGAAGTTTATTTCTGAACCAAGTTATCTGTTAAGTTAGTTTGGATGCTACAATAAGGAGAAAATTGGTTTATATTTTACAAGATAGCCAAGAGATGATGCTAACTGATACCTTTCAGACAAAATGCCTTTTGTGCAAGTATATAAACAYATATGCCTTGTGTGAAATCCTAACTATCCTTCTGCGAATAGTTTACAGAAAAAAAAAAATCAGCATTTAACTTGGACTAGTTAAGCAGCATTTCTTTCCTCTTTCCATGACAAATTATGTTTAGATATTTTTGGTGGCAGATAAAATCTTGAACTAACTTTTGCTGACTCTTTATTTTAGAATATTCCTCTCTAGAGCATGATGCAGTTAGTTTTCCTTTGAGATGCCTGCTTTCCTAAATATTAAACCTAAGGCATTTATTCACCACTAGCATCTTCAGGGCTTTTCATGAAAAATCTCTGTGGAAAATGCTATGTAATTGATGCGTAATTCTTTGGCAAATATATCTCTGGAGGCTACAGATATGTAAAATATAACATATATTGYATGTTTAACTTAGTATGCATCTTGGATAATGTCTGCAAAAGACAGAAAATTCTCTGATAGGTTGATTTTAAAACAAACGATATCTCACTATATGCGCTTTCAAAATCATTGTACTTTAAAGAATGAAAGAGCCCAAGATCTGGTCCTAGTAATTCATATAGAAGAAACAAGAGGCCTTATCCTAACAGTTCAAGACACATTGTTTGATAGATTAYTACATGGCATCTAAGTTCCTATATAAACACCTAAGATAAATTAAACTTCAGAGCTATAGTCTTTCTTCATCTACTAACCAAGAACTACAGGCTTTTAGAGAACTCTTATACTTTGACATGCTTGATAGATATTATTTAAAGATGACAATCTGACTTAGTGACCTTCTACTGTTATTACAGATACTGTATTTTTTAGATTTTTTTTATTCTACTTGTTGCACCTTCATAGATAAAAAAGAAACAGTATATATGTATATACACAATCCTTCCTATCCACTGTAAATAACAYAGAATATTGAAATCGGAATTATCTGAGTACATTAGTCATGTATTGCTGAAATTGATTAGTTTTGACAAGACAGTTRAGCAATAAACTTAAATTAAAAATCCACAATTTCTGTCATGAAAGGATGGAAATTCAGGCAGTTATCTGCAATAACTAAGTACATGTCACTTTCAAATTAAAAGAAATATAGTTTGTGTGAAAAAACAATCCAATGTGCAATAATGTGAAATAATAATGATAAAATTTTCCTGATGTCTATCAAAAATATATATATTTCAGTTATTTCTATTAGGTGTTTCAAACTGATCATAATTTCTTCAATGAAAATATAATCGGATCTAGCTGCTCTTTTTAATCAGAGCTACATTATTATTTGATTTATATTTTAAAAAAGATTACTATATCTTGAAATGCACATAAAAACCCATTTGCGCTGACTTTGATAAATGTGCTTGAGTTTAAGTTCACATTCTCTGAGCCAAAGTTTCTGTCAGTTGGACCTCTGCTCCAGACTGCAATGTACCTGTGACTTCTGCTGATCACAGCCACACCATATTGCAGCAGGAGTGAATTTGGACTGGCTAAACATCCCTAAATTCTTTGTTTCTCACTCCTGCATGCCTTATCTTACCTGTCAAGCCTACACCATAAATCTCCAGCATGATAGATGTAAGGAGAAGCCTTGTTCTCTGAGGATCCACACAGAAATGATATTCTGCGTAGTTTGTAGGATGGATGAAGCCAAGAGAAGGACCTTAATCAGCCATTTGTGTAGCTGGAGGCAGAATTCCCTGCCCTCCCTGTCCCTCACACATACGTTCACACTTCTTTATTAATGGAAGGATGTTGAAGCACTCTTGGCAAGGTAGATATCAATTCCGAGGTGCAAGGGATTGTAGACAGCTTTCTGTGGCTGCAGCCTTGCTCTCCTCTGGAGAAGAGGAGCAGTAGCCTCCTGTGAGACGACATTTCTTCCATAGATGAGACAGCCAGCAAAGGATGGAGAACTTCTCCATAGAAAAGTGACATCTCCAGTGTTTTACACTGGGATCTCAAATCTTGTCTGCAGCACAACCAGACATGGAATCTCTGGTCATATGTTGGGTTTTAGAGCCATTATCAAAAACATTAGTAGCAGTTCTCACTGTTTTTCCAATTCTGTGATGGCCATAGGTGTCATYTACTTTCCAGTCTGCCGGCCAAGAGGATCTATTACTTCTTAAGCAGCAAAGGATAGCACTCTATTACAATGCAGCACCATACAGGCCATAARAGTGATTTAATGAACTCTAATACTGGCCCTAATGCCTAACACTTGCAGCACTAAGAGCTCATACTTTTGCTGATCCAGTTCTGCAAGTCTTTCTATTGTAAGAGGGTACCAGGGTACAAACATGTGTTATATACATTGTACCTCTCACTTTCTGTTGCCTTGGGTCCCCATCTGAACAAAAGTACCTCCCATAAGTCAGTTATCCAGAAAATTTTAAGAGGACTATGAATTCAATTACACTTTTCACAGGGATTTGTATACTGACCGGGAAACAAGAAGTTTATTGCACAATGCCAGTGGGTTTGTTAACTTGGGTGAGGACACCAAAAAGCTATTCCACTGGGACAAGGAATTTGGGATATGACTTGTCATGAAAGTGTTTCACTGAGCTGAACTTACAGTGCAAAGCCCATTTCTAATTTGCAGTCATGTGTGCCAAATTGACAGGCCGCATTATGCACTAAATTGCAACAGCTGAGTGGCATGGCCAGCAACACTGCTCCCTCTAAAAAATCCTTAATTTGTTCTGATCTTCTTTATATACACAGTGAACCATGTCCCTTTTCCAGTTCCTTCAAGCAATGGCCTCTCCTRTTCTCTTTCCTTGAAATACATTTGCAATAGCTCTCTCATGTGCACTGCCTTCTCTTTGGCACAAAAGATGTCCCTCATCTCCTGAGTCGTCACTTACGCTGCTTACTAAATCTCTCCATTCTGGCCTTCCCCTCACAGGAAGTTGCTGTAAAATCTTAGCCAGGGGAGACGAAAATGTGAAGGGTCTTAGAAAAATTTGAACAAGACCTTCAAAAGGTCAAATACATCTGTTTTTTCATCAGCATTGCAACATTTGGCTAACATTTGGGAGTGATAAGGAAATTTATGCCCACAAATGTGTGATATACCAGGAGGAAACTGAGAAGGCAGCAATATAATGCTGCTTCACTCTTTAAGGAGTTCCTGAAATAAAGGTTCTGGGGTCACCTCTATGCTAACACGTGGCCTTCCATAGTCAAAAAATTCAGTAATGTTTCTCTAATTGAGGGAATTCATTCAGGTTTTGAAAAGATGGCACATCAATCATAAATAATGAGGGTTTCTTGTCTAGAAATTGACTACTCCAGAAAAAAGAAACTTCCCTTTGCCCTTTCTGGATGCAATGCTGTGGACTGATTGTCTTTACTGAAACACAGCAAAGAAGTAATCTCCTCTTTTGGGTTCTACACATTCATAAAAAAGTATTGCTGGAGAAAATAGTGACTTCAGCCACCCCACGTAGGTGTTTGCCTGAACGTTCTTCTCCMCAGTGGAGGTATTCTTCTGCCTTTTTGGCTCTTTTTCTGCCACATTGAAATGATTCAGGTAAGTTAGCAGTAGAAGTTCATTTCTATTTGCTGTCTGTACCTTAAGGCCTGGTTTTGCTTCCCCTCTGGAAAAGCAGTCAAGAAATTTAGAGGAAATATGCCTACCTGAGACATCAGAAACAAGAACGAGTTTGATAAGTGACAGTTGTAGCTTATGCATTGATTGAGGCCTAGGGCTGCAAATCCCTCAGAGGACCTGTGTGTCTGGCTTGATATTCTCCATCAAATGTGTCAGCAGAGGGAAAAAAAAAAAAAAAAAAAAAAAAAAAGACAGGAGTATTAGCACTTCCCAGAATCTGAAGATACACAACATGATTCACTGTTAGTCAGCTACAACCTGTTGATGTCCTAACTCAAGGCCATACTTTATCTTACTGTGTGTATACTTTGACAGACTCATTCCTTTGCAGACTGTGTCTCAGGAAGATCGTATAGTGAACAGTTGGAGACAGTGGCAGAGCAGCTGATGTATCCAGCAGACTAAGACAGCTATGCCTCAGCGATAAAAATGACCACAATTCATATTTAAAACTGCATCTTGCACAACAAGATCACTTAACCACAGAGGAAGGATATGGAGGTAGTCTTTGTGCTAGCCTAAGCTGTAGACTCTTGTTGATTTAAAGCCTTACTGGAATCCTGAGCAGCATTTGAGACCAATGTTTGCATTTGAGCATCTCTGTGAGCTATCTTATACGATACTGAATAGATCCAGCATGATGTGCAAGTGGAGATGCCATAATTGCCCAGGATGATTCAGAACAACCTGGATTGTCCACTTCATAACAGACGTATTTGTATTCCCTCAGTCTCTGATACATTACGCTTTCTCTACTTACTCATTCCCTCTTTATGATGTATGAGGGAAATAAAAATTATCTTGGAGATTTTCACTAATTGGCCTTCTTCACAGCTATCCTGTCTGAGCCTCTTTTGTAAATATTGGATCTGATTTCCACATGGAACTTCTCTTTGACTCCTGGAGACATCAGAAGATATTGAGGATTAGCATTTCCTTAGATGCTCCTCCTTAGCTCCTCCAGAGCTCTCTTTAGGTCCTGAAGATATAGCTTAATCATTTAGGGACATGCCTTCTGTATTGGGCCAACAAAAACAACCATGGAATTGTGCGTGTGATGGAAGTTCCTCATTTTCATGCACGTAAAAAAAAACGCTCCACACATTTTTTTTTTTTTTTTTTGCATAAAAATAACATTTAATTGCAAAAGCTTGCACTTGTGTCGCAGGACGATTGATCACCTTACAGTCCTGGACTGTGTGGGTTTCATGTGGCAAGAATTGGAGGATGAAGCAGGCAAGAGGAGATTTACTGCATGACTTCACAACTTATCTCAAAGATCAAAATTTACTGCATAAGTTATAGCAATACAAAGCAACAATTCTTATTATCAGAGACTTAGCTCAACTAAAATACTTACTTTCTGATTACACTTAAATTTATGCTAATGGTAGCTACTTAGTAAATGGACAAAGCTAGCTAATTTCTACTAACTGTAACCACCAAATGAATGAACTAGGCAAATCTGTTCTGACTGATCCTATCCTTGTGTTGCCTCAGTAACCAACATACACTCAATCCCAGGGAATTAACTGCAGGAGGATGTCCCCATCCTGAGAGGATCTGCAAGGTGGCAGATCTGCTGTCATAGAATTGTAGAATYGGTAAGGGTGGAAGGGACCTCTGGAGACCATCTAGTCCAACCCTCAAACGAGTGGCCYRTACAGGGATCGAACCACGACCTTGGCATTATTAGCACCATGCTCTAACCACCCACAAAGAGCTAAAGACGGCCTCTGGAGCCAACCTATTTATGCCTCTTAGAGGAAGGTGGAGTCGCAAGGGCAGCTGCCATTCTCTTCACGCAATTGCAGTCCACAGCTCTTGGCTGCTGCAGGCTTCATCTCTCCTTCGTTTTGATGATCACACCCAATCGCACCCACAGTCACGGTGTGTGTGTGTGTGGGGGGGGGTGGTGACCAAACACCCTCAATGGTAGGCTAGCTGCCTTGAGCAGTCTTCAGCAGTGAAGAATCCTTTCTTTGGATTCTCTAGTTTGCAGATGACTGCTTTACTCTTGCAGTGGTGGTCCCAAGGAAAGCTCCCATAGCCAGGATAAGAAGGAGCTAATTCCAGTCCACAGTGGATTAACACTGCCCAGCAGGGAAAGCAGGTGGTCTCTCAAGGTCCTGAGGAAGAGGAGATAATTCCAGACCACYGTAATTAACACTGCCCCAGCAGCAAGAKCAGGCTTCGCTCCTCAAAGGCCTGRTGCCCAAGCAGGCTTCATCTCAAAGTCCTGACATCCTCACCTTCGGGGTTTGAGATACAGGAACGCAGACTGCTTGTAACTGCACCAGATGGTGGGGAAAGCTGGGAGCATCCCCTCACAACTTGTTGTTAGATTCACTGTTGTGTTATGCATTTGCGTGCATAAATGCAGTGACTCTGGRATCTTTCTGAGCAAAGACCTTTGGAAGAATTACTACACATCCCCCAAAGAGGTCATAGAACAAGTACAAATTACCTGTAACAAAATATCTTTAAGATGGAAAGTTCTAGCTTTCATGTTTTTTTTTTTCAATTGCATAAAGTATATCTGTTATAGATTATTATTGTAATTTTCCTTTGCARCAGTTAAACAAAAAAGATTAAAGTTAGTAGATGAATATGAAATAAACATGTCTAAGGTACTTGTGCTATGACTTTAAGAAAAGTCTTTTTGTAATTACACAGTCATTAACAACTGTATTTGTATTTTCTTATCTTGGTGCCATAAACATCCTCCTTTTTGAAGCTGTAATTAATATGAGCTTTGAAAAAGAATACTGATGGCTCTTTTGAATGTTGAACAATATTTTCCTTGAGGATTATGCAAATTAGTTTTAAATTCTCATTAAATGATAATTTTTAAACCCAGCTCTAAAAATTCTCAGTTAAAATTCAGATCAGTAGAGCATGAATTTAGTAGGTAACACCTTGCTCATGCRGCTACATTCTATAAATATTTTATTTGCATTTAATATTTTCAATATACTAAATACCTAATACGTCCTCCAATATTYTTTCACAAAACCTTAATGTATCAAATACAATATTCTGAATATTAAATATATTTTTGACTTCTTTTAGGCAAATTAAACATACAGTGAGAAGATCTGTAGTCTGATAGGAAGGTACTGACAGAAATATCAGTAATTGTTTTTTAAGATACAGGTATTGTGGCRCTGCTTAACAGATTATTAAATATAAAGTGGACTTTTTAATTGGCTAGTCATTACTTGCAATTCTATCCCTGAAATAAAGAGCGCACTGTGCTTTTCACGTAGAGCAAAGTTTAGACAGCTCATATACTTCTTCACTTATCATGAGATGTGTTAAACACATATGACGATTGACTATGTCAAAATGTTTGTCAAATTAGACAGCAACTAAACAGATTTATTGTAAAACCATTTAAAATATCTYTTAAAAGAGCCAGGAGGGAACTGTGGAAATCCTTGATAAATCATAGTAATATTAAAGAATGTCAGAAATAAGCTTGTGGGGATTTGAGCTTGGGTGTCTACTCACTTATTATCAAAACGCGCAAAATTTCCTACTGCATCTAAGAGGGAGAGAAATTGCACTAGTCACTGCATGTATTAAAGAAAATAAGAAAATAAGAAAGCAGCAGTCCCCAAAAGGCAAATAAAGTTGAGAAAGAAGTTGAGAGATGAAGATAATACACTATTCCCAAATGAATCTTGCAATATTTGTTTTCCATTCATTTTTATTTACTGAGTATTGAGTTCCTTCATAAATATAAAAACAAAATTACAAATAAATGAAGAAAAAAAGATAAATAACCTTGGACACTTTGTAGATTGTTTACAACAATMTGTTTCAGCTGAGTAGCAAATCAAAAGCTGCTTTGTTTAATGTCAACAGATTTCAGGTTCTGAACTTGAGCTTCAGCCTGGAATATATTAAGTGTGTACATATCGCTAATTGTAAATGTATTATTAAGTAGAAATACTGGATAAAGCTTCCTCTGTTCATGTTTCATTTTTCTTTGAAGATCTATATGCTGTTTGTCAGAAGTTACTTGTCTTCTCTGGAACATTTCGGTGATGAGCAACCCTTTCAGGAAGAGCACCAGTGCTTTGATTTATTTTGAAGGGATTCTCATTAAACTGTGTACTGCTATATTGAAATATATGATTACTCTAAAAGTGCTGACACAAATATTTTTGCATATTACTTTTTAAGTTGGTTGATTTTCTGTGAATGTTAAATCAAGGTCATAAGCATACACTTCTTCATCTGCATAGAGATGAAGTTGCTTCAAATATTCATTATTTCTTCCTCTGCTGTCAGTTTTAGGTATATAGATTTTTTTGAAGAAAATCTACTAAGAAAGTGTTTAATAAAACTACTGATTTTATAACTCATACAACACTGTAATTTTTTAAAGTTCAATTATAGAGATAAACATATTTATTAAAAATAGCTATATGAATAAACATTTCTATAAATATTTCATCACAATTGAATAAATTAACATTTATTTGTTCACTTTTTTTATAGCTTTACAATGACTAAGTTATAGGTACATCTGAGGAGTTGTTCCAATCTAGCACCAGCATAGGGTATTTATAATTTTCTGAAAAACATTTTGGAATGAAGTTTCTTAGGCTTTTTCTCAATTCAAATTACATGTTTTTGGAATTGAAGCAAAAAAAATAAAAAGTGGTTGCTTTTCAGAAGGACCTGAACTTGACAAAAGACTTTCTGTATTTTGAAGACTGACTATAAACAAGTTTGGAATGTCTTAGAGGTATGCAAACTGATTTAAACAGCGATTTGGTAAAGTCACCAAAAACCTTGCAGGAATATTTTAYTTAGAGAATATTTTTTTAGATATTCTCAAAATATCAAATTCTAAGTTCTAAGAACTTCAAAGAACGTTAAACAGGTAAAGCTCCATTAAGACCARGAGTCTTAGCCCCTTTCTCAAACTGTATATATCCAAATTCTTCAATCTTTTGAAGATCTAGATGCTTAAGATATTGTGAAAATCTACCTCAGTAATACCTCCCTTCTTAAGCCACCACCTATGTTCTGCTACAAATCTGATGTCTAGACGTCGTTAACTTTCCTTATGTGCATTCTGGTGTCATTTTCAGTGTACACAAAGCCTTGAATTTTGATCATACAAACATTCAATTTCAATCAAASTTCTTAATCCCTGAAGTTACTTTAACGCACTCATCCTTAATTGCCAGTGAGAAAAATACATTATTTCCTTAGTTATCTACTTTATTTTGTTAGTTATCTACTTATCTGATTTAAAATTGCATGCACATCTGTTAAAAATATATTTTTAGGCATTGCACCTAATTTTAGAATACATTTTGATAGAGGTTTGTTGAGACTATTTTCTGTTAATGTTTCTAGACCCATACACTTCAACTCTGAGCATGTGTGGTTTGCATATCTGATTACACTTAGATTTGCTAGTATTTACTATGCAACATTTATTTCGTCAAAGCGTAACATCATGAATATGTGAATGAAGTCGGACTTCATGATGAATACTCTAGTCAGTGTGCATGTTTCTATGCCTCTGCATATAAGATTTGTTTGGGAAATGTAGAAACAAAAGAATGCCTATTACTACAAGGTGTCTATCATATGATTATTTGACACCTTTTTTCATTAAATATGTAATCAAAAATTGTATCAATAAGTGGATGTGGACAGAAAGTTAAATACGCCAAAGGAATCACATTTAGTATTATGGTTTCTTCAGTGTCATGAGACTTCTCCATATGCTACATGACATATAAGCAGATAATTTGTTCAAACTGCACTCTGCGTGTTTTTGACCTTTGAGTCATCTGTGCTGTCAAATTGTTATGAAGATTAAGGCTTTTTTCAGATTCTTCAAACTAATTTGATATTCCTCCTCAAGATCATAAAAGTAATTACCCAGTTATTTACTATCACTTATTTACAATAGGGAAATCCTTTTTTTTCCCCTCTTTTTTTTTTAAGTAAACCTACGTGCCTCTTTTCTCCATCTGTCACTACTGCTTGAACTTCAGCTAGCCCTGACCATTGCTAGGAGGCAAATTAGCTTAAGCCTCTGCATATCTCATTCCAGATAGCACCAAATTTGTTTTCTTATTAATTGGTATCATGCATTAGTTACATGTGCTCATTAACATTTCCAGACACCTTCTTATGATTGATGTGCATAATCCTAGCTCTACAGCCAAGGCCACCTTTACTTTTACTGAGAAGAAAATATCRTCCTGCTCATCTGCTAAAGACAGTTCAATCCTTTTTCAGAGACAGCCAGACAAAAGATTTCATAGTGGTACTGGTAACTGCTTAGAACACACACAAATATGTCTAATCTTCCTTCTAACTTTCTTASATTGTATATGACTTCCCCAAATATTTTGTGAAATATAGGAAAACGACCATACATACTGTCAAGTCAGAACATTTAGAATTCCTTAAATTACTTGAGGACTTTTACTCKTTACGTCTTTTGCAGAAACCTAGACCTCTCCTCACAGTAGCAGCTCCAGAACAGCATAGTTCTGGAGAAATAAATTATCTATCCTTTAGCAAACAGAAGATGTTGTAAATTCTGCAGCTACAAGCAGCAATAATTCCTGATTAACAACAGATAACATATTAACAATCTGCACATAATTTGTGTCTCTATTCCCACAAACCTTTTTWAAAAAATTCTAGATGAAGAACATTAGAGATGTAAAGGATAATAAARTGGAGATTTGTAGATTAACAAAAGAAAAAAAAAGGAGGGAGGACAACTAAGTAGAAAAGATAAATGAGAAATTGAGGCTGTAAAAATGAAGGGCAAGAGAAGCAGAGGGAGAATTAGTGGAGAATCTGAGGAATCAACAGTAAACAAAAGTAAGGAAATAAATAAGAGAAAGACAGACAAAAACAGTAACACATTGAAAAGGAAGAAACAGGAGCATGCAATAAAGAATTATCTTTGAATGCAATGCAGAGCAAATGCATGTCTTATTAAGTAGAATATCTTTCTGTAAGCACAGAGCATAGCTAGATGCTCCAAGACTACTTACTGTTTTTTGGTTACAATGTTGACCTTCATCCCCAATCCTCAAGTGATTGGGGATCTACTGCATGAAAGTCTCCTTCATGCATAACACTACTGCAGCTGTTATCTGTGTTTAATGACTTTCAAGGTAATTAATTTCATTTTGGAATGGAAACAAAACTTTTTTCTGTGCATGTGCAAAATAGAATCAGGTCACTGGATGCTCACGTTTCAAGCTAGTCTCCGGTCAGAAGCAATCTGGCAAAGTGTCAAAAATGTTTTAGAGAAATCTTCATAAAAATCAATAAATAACTGTGGAATGTCCTGACTTTGAAAAACAGCGTATTTTGACAGATTACATATTGTCAAAAATATTCTGACAATCTTAACTTGTCAGTTTAGCATCTTTAGTGGGGTTCTAAAATTCACCCCTCCCTTTAGACTGTAACACGCCAAATCTGTTCATCATTTCAGAGCCTAACGGGCAACAGCTTCCTGACGTGGACTTTGTGGCAAACAGTAAGCAATTTCACATAGTCAGTTTATAGAAATTGTGTAGGCACGTGCGAACACATCATCTTATTTGTATTTATTTGTCTGGTTTGGTTTTTGTCTACTCTGAGCTGGCTGCTGGCTTTGTCCTTACTTCTAATTTAAAAACATGTTAAAGTTGACGAGAAAGAGATCCAGGCTACCTAAAGCAGAGAGCTATGGTGCTTACCTACCAAGATGGGATTCAGCATCCTATGAAGAGAAAGTTAAAAATATATTCAGCATAATGACTCAAATGGCAAATATTTTGAGTGATAAGCCCAAGTAACTAATAAAAAACCTATCCAAATCCAGCTCCCTCTGTCTTCTTTTCCCAGTAATACAAGAAATACTTTCGCTCTTGCTTTGGTTATTGCGTATGCACATTTTCTGGTGGCACTTTTGTGGAAGAAGTATAAACAGTCCTTAAATGCTTGATGAGAAGTTGGGTGTCTTAACAAAGATGCAGAAGAGGAAGCCTTCTATTTAGCCTCTCTTTCTGGCCCAGTATATAAGGAATTCTTTTGCACAGTGGAACATAACCAGCAGGAAACAGTGAAAATTGCCTATAACACCTAGAGGATAAAACATTTTAATGAGAGATATAGATTTCAATTCATTCAGGAGGAGGCTGTAATTGTACGTAGGTTTCCCGTACTCTGAATGAGTGTGCAAATCTTTAATCAGTTTTATAGAGAGGAAAGGGAAAGGATWTTGTACATGAAAGAAAGAAACAAGAGTTTCATTAGGAATGCCCTCATTCTAGGTGAAGCTTCTTAGGGGAGATGGGTAGAAGAAGAACTAGTTTTTCATCTTGACAATTTTTATATATGAATTGGGTTAAGACTTAAAAACTTCTAGGTGAGCAGAAAACCAGAGCTTTACAAACCTACTAATTTAAAGATCAAGATCAAAACCAAAACCAACCTCCCTGACATGCAGAATTTTAATGCCTCTAAAACTAAATGACCTGTAAACATTGGTGATCTTAAGATCTCTGTTTTGWACACAGGCATCTAAATTCTACCCAAATCTCATTTTAGTTTTCTACAACCTTTATATAACAGATCCTTATAACTGGATCCTGAAAAGGAAATGACAAGGCAGAAAAAAGATGTTTTTTGAGGAGGTAAATACAACAAAAGAAAACAAAAATGTTTCAAAATGATTACCTTTACTGAAACACTGCCCTCATAAATTCAAGGAGTTTTCATCAAGCAGTTTTCTTCCAGCCCACATCATTCCAATACACAGAAATAAGATGTAGAATAGAGATATCTTTTACCCTTATACACATGTATATTATGCCTCAAATATTTATGGAAAGGCAAGTAAAATGGACAGATATACACATGCATATATACRTTTATATCTAGACATACACATATGTATATACATGTACATATGTATACACATAAAAATATAAAAGCATCTATATGTATGYGCTTTGAATATTTTGGGTGAATTTTGTTCTTATTAAACCGTGGAGCTAGAAGACCAGGTTGATACGGTATGATGCATGTAGACATTGCAGAAGCTTTCTTGAATACTACCAGTCTATCTATTTTACYAGGTGGATAAGGAAATAAACATCTAACACAGGTGGTTCTGAGAGAGAGCACAGTCTCAGTTACAGTTTATTAACCTAACATTCAGGCATGTTAGGTCTTACATAGTAATCCAGTTGGTATTGGTAATACATTTCTGTACTGAGTGTACTTTTCATTAGAATTTAAGTTTGTAATTTGTAAATAATCTGATATTACAATATTGAAAGAATACTATAATACTCAATATGTTGTAGAGATTATTTACTAATTTGTCTATAAATTACTATTTATAGTGCATATTCTCAAATATATTAGATGGTCTATAACATTTAACAATATTATATGCATATATATCCATTTATTATTTTATTGAAAGCCAAAAATATGTCGAGAAACTTAGAAGATAGGCTCCTGTAATCTAAATATCAAATTGAATTTATAGCTCTGGCTTATTATATTATTATTATTACTTATTACAGTATTATTTTCCTTTGCTTTCTATATTGGCTTTATACATATTTGCCTGGTTCATTTTTCAAGAAGAGAAATGAATCTTCRGGGTTGGTTACATAAAAGATTATAGAGGATTAGAAAGCCACCAATACTGTTTGCACAAACTTAACAAAAGATGTCAATTAATGTGGTGACTATTTAAGATCAATTGCTTTTTAATGGTATAAAATAATCTCATCAAAATCATTTTAGAAATGAGTAAGAGCTGTTWTGGATGTTAAACAAATACTAAGTACATGTGAGCCATCATCTGTTATAAGACACAAGAAATAATATCTTTCTCCTCAATTATAAACAAGAGGACAGGACTTTGCTCTTATTAACACTTTCTGCATCAAGGCTAGCAYGAAATCAATCAGTTTACATTTATGTAAAGCCAATCTGAGCTGACAAAGAGGCATGAAAGGCCCTGTTATCACTGTATAGGACATGTAAAAATAGAGATGATATCATTTCCCTTCTATRTTCCATCGAATGTTATATCATTCAACAGTTATACTTCCAGGAGAAAGAAMAAAACACCAGAAGCTTTACACCCAGTTCAGTTGAGCGTAAATATYCATTCTGTGTACATTTGAATGCTTACTAGAATATTTTATTCAATTTTAAAATAAATGCATTAATATTGAAATAAGTTATATTTATGATATTGAAATAAATTATATTTTTGATACATCTAGAACACATACTGCATTGTAAACTTTTCATGAGATATGTAATTTAATATTTTATTAACAAAATATCTTCCTTGCCTTTCAAATAGAGATTTACACCTCACATTATTTCTTTGAGGAAATAAAGAGATGTTTAGCCTCAAGCACATAGGAGCATTGCTCTTGAGCTGGTCAGTAAAATAGTGAAAAATCCCAGCGACTGACAAAAACATGGTTTTCTTTGGACCCAGTGCTGCAGTAGGTCGAAGAAACATCTCCTGTTTGTTAGTAGTCTTTCTCCTTCTCCAAAATTTCCATAATAAAATTCTTTTGACATTAACATTTTTGACAGCTTAAGGTCCAAACCTAGAACTCACCAGACCTTAATCCTTTCACCTTTCAAAAGACACACCTTAGCTGATGCCTTCTACGTGCAGAACAACTTTGGGAAAGTATTAAAAAWWTTTTTTTTAACTTATTTTCCTTGAGGTAAAGACAACAACATTAGTAAGTGTCTTCAAAATAAAAGACTAATGCCTCTAATATATAGAAATTATAACTATATCTTATCCAAGTGCAATCCAAGTGCAGAGAGACTCTTTTTTGCTACTTTTATGGTATTGGTTAGTATACGATATACCTTATGTCTTTAGGGCATCATTTTATATCAGGAGACACACAGTTCCAAGGGCATCTGGTATTAAAAGAATTTCTCTTACTATCTTTCAAGGTCCATGTAGAGTCTGTTGTATGAGAATACTAGTTTGTCCAACAGAAAAAAAAAATGTCTTTGGTACATAAATTTATATTTTTTTTTGCAGCCATCTTAGCCTTAGGAAGCCTCAAGGCCATGCAACTCAATATCTGAGAGCATCACTTTAGCTCCTTAAGTTTCAGCCGACAAGRTGCCCTTGGTGCAAAAAAGCTTAGAGCATCAGACTAACATGCAATTTTAGAAAATAATGTCTTTGAGAAGAGAGAAAGGAAGGAAGAAGGGATTTCTTTAGAAAAACTCCAAGGCCATCAGACTTGAACTTCCATATTAAGTCAGGTAATTATACCAGACCCCTCAGGTATAGCCAAAGAGATATGTGCTTCAGGATGTTAATCCAAGCCAAAAAAAAATACAACTAAACAAACAAACAAACATGCAAACAAACTCCCCCAAAGATGCCTTAGGGCATCAGCTTTGCTCAGGTAGTTTTTGCTAGGATACTCCAATGGCATAAATGAATAATAAAATACAGTAGCTAGATCATATACTAGGTAGACTATGTAAACATGAAGTGAAAGATAAGGAAATCCTACTTTCACACGTTTTTTTTTTTTTGTTTTCAAGAAGGGAAAGTGTGATCTGGAAGGACAGAAGAAAAGAACATTAATAAACAAAGAGAACAAACTGAAAACGGAAGGAAGAAGGCAAAGCAGAGGATGAACACTAGAAAAAGACAAAAGAGAGGAAGACAGTGGTTAAGAGAGGAGAAAGGAAAGCATATGATCCAGCAGAGTATGATAACAGTTCTCTATACACTGCAGCATTCTATGTTATACAGTAGCATTGTAATACTATTATGTTTTATACTATACCGACAGTTTTACAGATAGGCTTTTGATATAGGCAGGATTAGATGTTTTAAAACATAAAAGAGTTTCATCTTCAAAAATTTATAGTTTTACTGAGACACAACAAAAGTATGCAACTATTCATCAGTAATAACTGAAGAGGAATAGACAGGAAAAACGAAGTAGGAAAAGCAGCTTGCATTCAACCAGGTCAAATGTGTAAAAGAAAATTAAAAGTATTTTCAGGATAAATTTCCACTTGTGATATCTATTGATTCCTGTAGGAAAAAGAATTGATAGTTTTTAGAGACAGGTGAAAGTAGAATGGGTGAAAGAAAAGGAGAAGATAAAAAAGTTACTAAGACAATATGGGTATCTAGTCTCCATCTTTAAAATAACGACAGTAACCCTTCCTTTCTCTTTTTGATATTCAACTAAGTRCAGATTCCGCAATGATTTTTGCTCTCAGTTTAAGGTATGAACATTTTCAGAGAATAGTTGTGAACATCCCAGGGATGCTGTAAACTGTGTTGCTGGCATAGTCCACTGCGGCATTGTTAGCCTATGTGATTTTATCTGACTTATTTCATTTGCCTGCAGAAATGAAGAGATACGATGAGGAGGACACCAGATTTTCATGTTTAATACTCTTATGTCTGTCTGTATATAGAATACYAGCCAGAGCAATTCAGCTACAAAGCTCAGGAGCATTCAGAAGTAGTTTGTAATAACTATGAGATTTGCTTTGGGAAATGTACGTTACATATTCTTTAAGCTACATAGCAAGGTTCTTTTGTATTCAAGCAGCAAGTATATTTATCTGACACATACTTACCRCTTGAAAGCAGTGGCATTCAGAGCTTGAGCAGGCAATATGGAGAGCAGCTCAGTACACTCAGCAGGATCACGCAAGGTGTCAATAGTACAGGCTGGGTTAAATACTCGCGACACTTTTGGATACAGGCATATGCTATCAGCTTCACTGATTTTAATCATCTTTTCTGATTAAGGAAATACTTCATAAGAAAATTCTTGTCCTACAGTGATGTGCTTAAAAGTTTTATGGGGAAGAGCCGGTATTGCCCCAAGTGCCCTTTAACTTGCAGATTTTTCATTTAGCTACAAGCTAGTTGTTTTAAATAAGAAATTGGCCTCTCTTAAGGAGAGATCAAGGCAGAGAGGMAGAAGGAAATGTATATGCATTCTTAACTGACTTTGCAGAGCACAAGAGGAAACTCTGTCTTCTGAAGTAAGAAACGCAGAAAAATSCAATGAATAGATTTTTCATATGCTGACTTCATATAAACTATTGATTCCCTATTTGTTGGCGACAGAGGCAAGCCAAATGTTAGCCCAAGGGCTGGATCCCAGCTAGAAACCTCAGGCTGTTCACTTGCTGATGAGAGTTCTGAGATGTTTAGAAAAGAAAAAAATGTGCTGCTACCCCTCTCAGAAAAACTCTGGGTGATGCATGATACGTAATACTGTTGCAATAGGAATAAAAGAAAACCCTCTGAAGGAATTTGTGTGTGTATCACAGTTAATCAGCCATTCTGCTTGTATTGCTAGAGCTAAAATCTTGCATTTAAAGCTAATGCAGGTGAAGAAAACTATGTGAAGGACATTAGAATATTTTTAGAGTAAAAAGACTGCTGGTAGAGTATAAGGAATATCTAGAGTATAAAGGATATTACCATATTTGCTGATAATATATGCTTAAGATTATTCACAGAATTCAAAAAAATATATACAAATATTTTATATGAGTTTCAATTCTTTGGATGTACATTAAATRTTGCATATCAATATAAATTGGGATATCTAAAAAAGTGAGATGATTAGAATGATCACTTCTTATATCAACTTTTTAGACTATTCATTTCATGAAAACAGGAATATTCAGTTCATCTTTTAGGTGATTTTCAGAGATTATCTTTTAATAGCACAAACATCATCAGGGACATGTTCTTAAGCAGTAGAGGAAAAATACTATCCATTTCTGCATAGCTATCTAGGAAAAAGAAAGTATCAGGTGAATTATTTAACTGCCATTTAACACCTTTAAATCTGCAGTGACTTTGGGGATCACAGATAGCTCAGAAAGAGTGCAAAGAATGTCATATTAAAATAGTTTAAGCTGGGAAATTCCATAGCTTTTCTGAAACTATACATTATTCCATTTTAAAAATATCTGATGCTTAAATTCTTTTAACATAGATTTCTTGCCACACATATAAGCAGACTATCTTCTATGATCCTGTTACTTATTTTCTAACCCTTGGTCAACAGTTACCTTGTTGACCATTTACATTAGGATTACCAAAACCCTTCAGACGAGAAAAAAAAGAGGTGACAAGACTGAGGCATTTAGAGGAAGACTGTATTTTCAGAGCAATGAAGAGAATTTAAATGCTGCACCATCTGCATAAAAGTGACATCTAAGTGAGACTGAGAAAGGAAGTGTTGAAAGACTATTTGATACATGAGGAATTAAGAGAAGGCATCTGAAGACAGACGGCATGAAAATTCAAGTATATGGTGCAAGTCAGAGTGACCTACAAAATTGTCACTTAATGGGAAGGGTTAGCGGCCACAGATAACTGCCAGTCAGGAGATGCAGCAACTGGGCAGAAAAGGACTGATAACAAGGCAGAAAGTTGCCCAGCAGTGAAATGATATAACAGTCAACTTAGTTTTTCACAGATCTTTAGTTCAAAACATTTGAAACCATGTTCTTTTGATTACCTGATCTGCATCACAAAAACAGCTCTAGCTTTTATTGTTTTCTCTGTGAAAAGCTTGGTACTAAATTCAGAGGCAAAATCTGGTTTTTGCTAGCTCTCCTGGGCTTTTTCTGGGCAATCTTTGTACAGGTTTCCACAGGAGATCCTTTTTCTCCAGGAGAAACAAGGCTAAGCCTGTGCTTCTAGGGTTTGTGCCAGAAGTGGACATGCAGCAGAGAAGATAAATAGGGGCTTGCCGGGCATCTGGGGAAGCATCAAGGAGATGGGGGAGCTGCAGAGACATTCAGCAGACCCCAGCAGCAGCCGCGATGCTGCTCCCTCACCTTGTCCCCCTGTGGGACCCACTGGCCACCACCACGGCTGGCTCCTCCTGCTCCTCTGGCTGGAGTGAATGTGGATGCAGGACTGAGCCGAGGAAAATGCACGGATGCATCGCTGCAGAGAACGCTTGATTAAATTCAATAATCTCACCTTCAAAGCTTTAAGAAAAAAGTAGACTGCGAACATTACCGAGGCTTCAGTCCTGTTTTTGCAGGGGTTGGATTACTGTTCTTGCTAGTTTCCTTTCCGCCTTCCTGTGTCTTGGCCTGTATTGGTACCACAAAAACTAGTATCAGGTCTTTAGAAAGAATCTCTCTGGCATAGTAAGGTTGAAAGATCAAGCCCTCTTTAGTCATACTGAGTCTTAAAGATTTACTGTATGAGAAACAGAAATTAGTTTTCAATCTAGAGATCCCAGGCAGCAAAATATTATATAAACTACTGAGCACGTTGGTTTGGGGTTTTTTCTGCTTATTTTTGCTTTGGTCTGCTGGTAACTTGCTCTCTTAGAAAGGTTTTTTTCTAAGCAATCAGAAATAGTTTTATAATTACTTATTTCCTCTTGTTTATCCCATTTTGATTACATAGTTATTTCTCAAGTGCTACTTTTGTCCATTAATTACACATTATAAAAAAATGTATCATAGCAGGACTGCTTGTAGAATAATTTTTTTTTTTTTTTTTTTTTGCACATGGCTTTTTGCTATTTAGTGGTTTTATGGTTTCTGAATCCATTCAACAACAGCTGAGAAATAATTTTTGCAGTCAGTAAGTATAATGTCCCCAAGTAGTCATTACAGACACCTCTTATTTACTTGAAGGAGATAGCTTATTATTTGTGGCTGAAGTATCTGGGCAAGCATACTTAACATCATTTGAGAGTTTATTATGAAAGTATTCAAATGTTATGAACAATAATTCTCCCTATAGATGAAGATGATTTCCTTAGGAGAGCACAGAAGCTTTTTTCCTTTGTGTTACAGAAAATGGCACTTACATATATAAAACAAGGAATCATTGGAAATCTATTACAGAAGTTGAACTTTGTATTCTATTGTGGCTTTGATTTGGTAAAGGAGATAGGTTAAGAACGTTTATGACAAAATTTTAAGGACAACATGCACGCAAAGGCAACTTCATACATAGTTTTGTCAATTTTCATTMCTGCTTATTTAATTCAAGAGCACTAAAGATGTACACAGTCTGATTACTTACAGACAACAATATGTAAGTCTGTAGTCCTGCGAGCATTTATGCATGTGCTTGATGAAGTCAATGTGACTACTTATGAAYTAGAGTCAAAAGGTCTTTTCTTATAAGCACTTAACTGCCAGGCATCATGCTCATTACACAGAGGATAATGGATTATTCATGGCAACAGGCACATAACCTGCTAATAAGTGTTGGCAGGATGAGCCTTAAGAATGTTTGCAGGATTAGTGTAATCTGATACTAAATTCTATCTGCAAATACAATGAATTTTGTAGCAAGAAATCAGATGTAAGGTGATCAATGATTTTGGTAGCTTTTAGCTTCACTATCACATTAGCTTCTCTGGAAGCATGGACTTCATTCCTACACAGTGCCTAAGGCACTCTGAAACTAGAAATGAGTCTTTTTTTTTAACGTATTATCAGCAAAATAAAGTTGGGCAAAAGTTGAAAGAAGTGTTGAGTTTGCATCATTGTCAATTTAAATCAATTCACTGTGTGCTTTTCCTTTTTATTTTCCATTTATACCATAGTGAGTAGGTCTGTTATCAGAACAGCTTCTTATTGAAACATGATAGATTGAAATACAGTTAAGAGAAATGGGTGTAATTCACCAAAATATGTCCATTTTGTTGACATGGTGTCATGACATGAACATTTGATTAACAGGAAAATTAAAGTTTTGGTTACCTTGCTTCTTTAGTAGTAGAGTTTTATTGCAGCTATGATGGTCAGTGTCCTTACAGTTTGTAGAGAGAGGTAATATCTTTTGTTAGTCAACTGATACAGTTCAGGAAAAAAAAAAAAAAAAAAAAAAAAAGCAGATTTTTCAGTGCACAAGATCCTTGTCAGATCCGTTAATCAGATTTTTTGCTATTTTTCAAGTCTGTCAGTTCATCTAGTGTACTTATGACCTAACCTTTCAAACCATGCTTCAGGTATTTGCTTCATTATGGCTATGCAAAGGAGTTGGAGTTGGTAAATCTGGTTCAAGTTCACCTGTAACTGGAAATATATATCTAAGAACCGTGCCATATCTATCACAGTACAGAAATTGCATCCAAAGAGAATTTTGAATACTGACAAGTCACTGCAATCTTTTCATCAACAGCAGAAAAGCATATCTACTTCTGCATAACAAATAAAGAAACAAAATGAGTATGTTCACAGTTCATTTCTGAAAAGAAAAAAAAATGGTAAAAACTATTCTAGTAGGTTCTTTGTTCAAAATTATTTTCACTATCCGTGAAAAAGCAGCTGCTGTCAACAACATTGTAAGTAGAGAGGAAATCAGTGCTTCTCAGAAGAGTGTGTGTAGTAATGCAAGTTGCTTTCTATCAGCTAAATTAATATCCACCTGAGCACCATCACTCAAAACCAGAAGCCTGTAGAATGTAGGTGACTGCAGGTTTATTCTCTGTAATTCATTAAAATCTGTTCTAGAAGTACAGACTTTCTTTTAGTGCAGGATAAAAAGGTTATATGTAAAGTGTTAAAGAGCAGTTAAAAGACTCAGGGGTGTAGGTCTCAAATTCAGAAGTGGTTTAATCACTCTCAAATKAAGTGAAGCACATTCCAATATTTTACCTTGTGCTACTCCATGTTTACAGAATTTTACAATATTGATACTGAAGAAAATAAAGAAACAGTATTACAAATTTCTGGCATTATTCAAAGGGAAAATTGGGAATAGGAGAGCAGGGAAAACCATTAAATATATGAATCTGTTAAGGATGAATCAAGTTGTGGGTGAGGAAAACTCACTGTGCTCCCAAACACAAGCATCTTCTCTTACCAGGAAGTCTCCAGGTGTGCTGCAGCAATCAGAGAGCCTCAGCCTAAAGGCATGGGGACTGCTGGTGGTCCCTAATCAAAGAGAGGAGCAGGTGCTGTGTTATAATCCCCCTCAGGCTCCACAGAGCATCGCTAGAAATCTATGCAGCCGTCGCGAACCTTTAGCCTGCAGGGAGGGACCCATTGCACATATGTGTTTTGGGTAAGAAAGCAAGGCTAGTTTTCATTTGTTTTCTACATATGCATAAGTAAATTATTGTCTATATCAAGACATTGTGCTGGCAAAATGCGAGCCATATGAAGATACATTTGAAGGAAGTAGTGAGTTTATTCATGCCTTTAGCTAGGGAAACATGAATTATCCTTTTCTAATGCAGTTTAGACTTAGCTCTATGTATTCAGTTTTGAACGTTGCTCATCAAGATCTACTGATAAGTCAGTATAAGTATATAACAGTATTTTAAAGATGAAGCATAATTTCTTAACATCTTCCATGATGCATCCACAAGATAAATTACAAACACGTAAATGCTGTAAATCTGGGGTTCATGAAATCTTTAGGAATAGTTTCTATAGAATGCTGTTTGCAAAACTAYCTTTATATTTCCTCTCAGTTTAAATACAAACACTTCCTGATGAAAGGTTTTCATAATTAACARAAATGGATTGGGAACTAAATGAAAGCTAACTTTATGTGAGCCAAGGGAACAACATTAAAAGTGCAAAGCTGGCAGTAAGARCAAAAATATATTGCAGCACCCACAAAACCAGCTTTAGTTTTCTAAAAATACATACCTGTGCAGTGATGCTTTATAAAAGATGTTTTAGAGCACAGTGCCAGCACCAGCATTATAGAATGTACACAATTGCATGCCCAAAGCTATAGTGAATGCCATAAAAATACAAATCAGGAGATACTCAGCAGTAACACCATAACATTCAGATCTTGTACAAGTCAGCATGAATATTACACAAATACATATCAGAATATGTTCAAGGTCATATCTTCATCTCTTACTGTTGTAGCCCTTTTCTTTTATGCCTCCTACCTTCCTTCATAATCTTTTGTAATATATTAAAGTTTTAGTTCATACAAAACAGGAATCCTCATAACTGATGCGTGAAGCAAGGTTATCCTATGGTGCAATACAGATCATAGCAGATGTTTGCATAATAACTCACACAAAAGCCTGCATCAAATCTATATGAAAACTCTGCATTTACCAGAATTATAAGGCTGCTTGAGACTTCATTGTTTCAGAGGGTTTTTTTTTTGAGACATATAAGTTGATTCTACAATCCTTCTATTGCCTGCATGGTCCAAAGGAAGAGAATTATTTTAGGAGATCTAAGGTCTCTCAYGTGGAAAATTTGCCAAACTAACTCAGGATGCAGCAATTTCATCCACTGGAGTATTTTATGGCTCCAACTGGGTGCTTGATTTGAGAGATAGCAATCTCTAGAAGATCTTAGCCCCTTCCTACCTCTCCTGAGAACTACCYGGACACACTGTCACAACTTCATTTCAATCAATAAAAGTTCAGGAGRAGCATGGAAGCACTCTGTTCTTATGACCTCTTTCATGGGCTGAACAACTTACCTGTCCTTTGCCATTTCTTTTCCATCTCTTCTAGGCAATTTGAACCCAAGAAGAAGGGACACTGCACTAGTAAACTGTCTTTTGCAAAAGAGCTACTGCGAAGCCCTCCTTGGATGGTTGCTGCTTGTCAGAATACAGGACTTTTAGGTGTTCCAGTTTGATACCAAAGAAAGCTCAGAAAGTGCTCAGCATCTCGATTTCCAAACRTGGAGATATCTCTCTAGTTCCATTTAAACTGAGAAATGGCACTAGCACAGTTATGTGAGTAGTATTTTTTGAATCAGACAGATAGGTAGAAGTAAAATATCTCACTAGTAAACACAGCTCATTGTAAAACCTGAAAGCCATGTAGAATTGTCTCAGAACACTTGGTACTCAGCTAAAAAGCAGCCTCTTTATAAGCTTTCTAACATTTTTACATTGAACCAAACAGAAATAAGTATTGGTGAGGCTTGTTACAAAATTGAACTCTCTGATATTGCTTTTTCAGAACATTTGCTTTCTCAAACCAGTAGCAATAATAGCATTGCTCAGTTCTCCTAATGTCTTTCAGTTAGACAGAGCTATAGGAGGTAAAGATATCCTGACTACACTGACTTGTTACACATTTCCAGATGCAAAAGGGAGAATGGATATCGATGCTTCAYGCATCAGTTATGAGAATAAGAATGGAGAACTTACCAAATTCTTACCTAAATAAAATACTCATATAGGAAAAATGGCAYTAAATATCAACTGAGAGGAAAATGGAAAAAGCCAGATATGTGATAGGGTTGAGCAATGTGTGCAAATCAGGAAAAATGTTATGCCCAATTGTTCATGCCACAGAAATATTTTATTCAGAAGAAAACCTGCATTTTATATCATTTACATGGCTGGTCAGTCAAACTAACACGCATATACCAAACTTTTCTGTGGGAGAAATGGAAATAGAAATTAAAAAACTATCTATAAAGAAGATAATTGATTCAAAAAAAATATTCTGCCTTTGCTGCTGTATGTTGACTGATAAATCATAGATTAAAATCCCTTCTATAAAATATTGAATCAATCCTTATACTCCTCAGGCATAGATTGACACATTAATGATTTGCACATACTAAAGACCGTTTGATTCCAAAATAAATTCAGAATGCTATACCAGTGTCTGATTTCATCTCAATTTTATACCCATCTGCTTGTGATAACTTTAAGCTTAATGTTCCCGAAAAGGAGCTGGACATTCATTAAGAGTGCATTTAAATATACAAGCCACCAGAATGTTCATTTTAACAGGGTGGTTGTTTTCTTTCCTAATTGACCACCAGATATAGGATAACATCCAACAGACAGGGTCATGTGTCTCTTTTCAACATACAGATCACCTTTAAAATTCTATTGAAATTCTCACCACTTTGTTTTCTGGAGTGAGATATTTACATACTCTTTTTCAGATAGCAAAATTATGTCCCTTCTGAAGACAGCTAGAGGCCAATTCACAAATGGCATACCTCATCTTTCCTAATAAAAAATATGCAAACATTAGCAGGTAGAATATATCACGAAGATAAGGTATTGCTGACAGGATTGCCACAGTCAAATTACAATCAGGCTTTCAACTATGTGACCAAATGTGCCTGTATCCTCAATGCTTAAAAGAATCACAAGTCATTAAATACCAAACCTTTGCTCTTAGAAATATTTTGCATTTCTAAATCTATATTTTTGTTAGGAAACCGATTGGTTTGGTGTAGCTGGAACAGTAAAAAATCCTGTGAAATACAAAAACACTTGATGCTTCACATGAAAACACTTGGAAAGTTTGAGCATCGTATTCAAACTGTTTTTGGAGCAATGGCCTTGAGGGACAGATTTTTCATAATTTAAATTGCTAAGTTTTGTCATACACAAGAAGTTTCTGTGTATCAAGAAAAATTACTGGCTTTACCTTGTTATTAGAAAATGTGTGGTACAGCAAAAAGAGTAAACGAAAGGGTTTAGTTTAATTTGGGCCCCGAAACACTAAAGTGTTTATTAAATGTTCTAAAATGATTGTTAGGGAGAGTTAGCATTGTTTAGCTGTCTTAACAGTATCTATTACATTAGGATGTTTTAAGTTTAGCYTTAACTCTGACTTTCCTTGGTTCATGATGCTTGATTTGTGAATGATGTCATCCTTAGCAGATAACTTYAGCCTTAACGTACTTCTAACGAGAYTTTTGTCTTGGTGTAAATTTGGGGCAATGTTCTCTTCAGGGAAAAATGGTTCTAGTGCCAGTTTCAGACAATCTGTATTCAAAAGTTATGGTAATACCCGATAGAATACATTTTGTATCTTGGCAGGTAAACTTTCATGAGAATTTTTCAAGGCTGAGCTATATGAAGCAGGACTAGTTAGAGAGATCCGTTGTGGGTTGCCAGCACATTAAATAATATGCATTGGCAAAGAGAAYRGTGGTATCCTAGAACTATCTATCAAGCATTGGTGCGTTCCTAGCTTCATCTGAATTCTTCTGGAGCTTGCAAGGCAAGCCTGACAAGTTCCTTTGAACTGCTGAAAAGAATTGCTGGCTTCCCCACAGGGACATCTTTCCATCTGAATCACTGTTTTCCTCCTGTTGTGCTCTTTGAGAGCAAGGTTGTGTGTCTAGCACTTGGATCACCGCCATTCTGAATGCAGTCATATGTCAATTAGTCCTTTATTTTGCCATTGTTTTTCTCCTTTCTAAAACAGAAAGAACAAAGTTTATCCTTAAATCTGTGACCGTCTGTATAGCCTAAATACTAAACATTCTTTGTCTTAATGGCCATTTCTCTTAATTCCTTCCACTCACACCCACTGTAATACAAGTCTAGACCTTTCTTGTCAGCATTCTTGTTTTGTTTTCTTTTTCCAGCAGGCAAATTAATGTTGTTCCTTGACTAATGCCATCTTCCCTCTCTCAGAATCCTCAGATGACCAGAGGATGTCACAGCAAGTCAGTATTCTCTCTGTTGATACCAGCTACAGGTTGGTTGATGTTTTGAGCTACTGTTTGTAAATGTCTGGTCCAAAGAKGTTGTTTATTCACTAGCTTATGTGTGATTTGGAATTGGGCATTTCCTCGCGTTGGATATTATCATAAAAGATTCTCCTTTACSAAGATATTTCTGCATATCCAATTTTCTTTTATTGCTTTTTGTACATTTTTTTTTATTTTTTCTTTGTACTCACAGCTGGCAACTATGTGCTGTATTCAGCAGCCGTCAGGGAAAGACCTTGTCATGGTTCCACAGCATACAATTCCCAGGACTGTGCTAATGCTTTACTTCTTCATATTGCTGAAAAGGTTATTTATTGCTAATGCTGACACGAGCACTAAAGCCAGACTTTACATCTCAGATGAGTATTGCTATTCTTCATGCAGAGTCGAATTCCAGATTATTCCTCTTTGCAGCACTATTTGTAGATATTTACAGATGCAAAAACGACTATGGTCAGACATGAAAGAAACACTTGTAAATTTAATGTACTTTTATTCTTCTCCCACCCCCACAGCTCACAGTGAAATCTGAACCATCTTAGAACAGCTACAGCAGTATGAGTGGGTGTGCAACTATATCTACTAATGGCATTATACATGTTTCAAGGGGAAGCATTAATATGAATTAGTAGTGCTGTCATGGGTTTAATTTCTTAAACATGACATGAATTAGAAGTGCTTCTGATGAGGAAAGATAGGTTTCTACCTAAGGGCACTTAAGACAGACTCAGATACTGTCACTCTACCTTTACCTATGGCAATCTTTGTTACCATAGTACTTGTGTGCCTTACAATCTTTAGCTTCACAATAAAGTCTTTGGATGCCAGAAACTGTTGTGAGATTGTTGGTTAAATTTAGGATTGGGGATATCGAGGACAAAAGCTATTAGGGCCAGACCTGCTGAAGGACTGAGATACCTAATGTGATATGAGGTTCCTAAATGTAACCTGTAAGCCTCAATACAGATGCCATCCTGGTGTAAGCATTTAATGTCCAAAGACAAGTAGATGTTAGAGTTTCAGGTGTTTCATGTTCTATAATTCCATTTTAGGAAAACCCCAGCAACGCCTAAGGCTTAACATAATTGAACAGCTTAATATTGAACACATATCTAAATTTCATTAGGATATATAATGTGGATATTTCTCTGCTAGAGAAGGAACCTGTTCCAGCTGATATACTCAGAGTACGTCTACCCTGTGAGAACTGTCAGATAAACAAATCATTCTTTATCTTATAACACAACTGCTGAAGAGAAATATAGTGGTGGTGGTAGGACCACACTTACAAAAAGGCAATATTAAAGYAATTTAACTGGATCTGAAGAGTCAGGATCGGCTGTCTCTCTCTCTCTCTCTCTCTACCACCTCTCACCCTCACTCAAGAGAACTACAAGCCACATGACCCACTTTACAAATGAAGGCTATTCTGAGACATGCAGAGGTAGGAGACATCTSATAATCTTAATCCTGAAGTGTTTCTCCTTTCTGTGGAATATCGAAAGGCTTGTGTGGGGTAAGAAGATGACATAAGAATGATTATCTCTTATCTCCTAGGAGGGGTGTCTTCATTCCACTTCCAGCTCCAAAGACAGTTTCTGTATTTCAGTGAAAGATCAGAGGGTATATATGAGACTCTTGAAGCACAAAATGGAATTCAGAAGTTCTGCATTCAAGTGATGCCCCTATTTCCTAGTTTAGATGAAAAAAAGTGTGCTGAACTCTAGTCCCTCGCATCTTGGGAGAGCTATCGTATAATCGAAAAAGGAAGGACAGCACTATCACCTCTGCCGGCAGAAACACACRTATTTTAAAGAAAGAAAAGGGATAACTGAAGAGGAGCTGGTCCTATTTTGAGTGTTTTCCTGTCAACATCCTTAGCTGGATCCCTGGACACAAGGCAATTACTACTGTCATCCCTGTTCCAAGATCCTAGAGTCTCTGCAGCTCGGAGGGAGCCTAGTTACCCGAACCAGCACTGTGGATTACATTGCAGCTGAAGCTGCAGGAAATAAGTGTTCAGCAATGACAGAACCCTGAACTGAACTTCACTGTGAATACTACTYTTTTACCATTTTTCATTCACTTTTCATACATTTTGCATAGAAGTGATTTGACTAAACAAATCTTCAAAATATATGAAGAAATTCTACTGCTCAAATAATAATCACAGCTTTTTAACATCCTGTGTATGATTTTATTGCATCCTATTCTGTCATATTTACTCAAAAAATGAACTGCAAATCAGACTTGTTATTCTAAACTTTTAAATGATCATCTTTTTMATGTTAGAGAAAAATTGCTTTCTACCAAACTGTTTTTAAAGAGCACTGYATGATCATCATCCATGCATCCTTCTGCTACGTACAGACAAAACAGTATTAATCGAACAGCAAAGGTATCAGAGCAAGAAAAAATATCGACTGTTGCAATTATAAAAATGTCTAAAATGTTAACAAAAATGTGCTCACTACATAACCTATTGATTCAAGAAAATGTTTTAAGCATTAAGGAGAAGTACTCGCATAGCTGGAGTCAAATATGATTTGTACTGCTGGAACATTTTCTAAAGGGTATTAACATTGCATTGTTAATCCTGAGAAGACTACGAAACCTGGAATACAAGATCCGTTTATTACTGCTGGAGGACTGAGCATTGCCAAATTGAAGCTCAAGCCAATGCAATAAGCCAGTGTGAGGAAAACCTTTGTTTTTCTTTTTTCATGTGACATGTTTGAGGTCATTCAGTGTCTTGAGGCTGGATTAATGAGCAACTMTATGAGGAAATTGTTATCTTCCTGTCTTAAAGTTTGATGGACGGACATTGGTCTGATACCAGTTCACTTGGGCAGAGAATGTTGCTCAGTGTTTCTTACAGATGTTATTGCAGTGCAGTGGGGAACTGACTGCACAGAAGACAGAGTAATTTGCACAATTTTTAAGTGGGCATGAACTCCAACACTGCCTAAAGACTACCGACACCACAATGGTTGAGTGAAAAATGATATTGAATGCTTCGGAGTGCTAAACTTTGGCCTTGCAGTAATTATACTTGCAGTCTCTGAGACATAAACATCTTTGCTGTATGTCTTTTTATTTGATCCTCATACTGCTGCTTTCATATCTGACTATTCAGCATTCTATCTGTAGTTGTACCTGCTGGTAGCACGGTAGCTGCAGGATTGCAATGAAACTGTAAGATGCTCCAGTTCAGAGACTCGCTAATGCTGACAATTGATTTAGCATTGTAAGCTACCTCAACAGTGCTGGGCTGTTTTTTGTTCAGAGATTTCAGTAGGGAGTTATTTTAAGAGATATATTTCTTTTGTTGGGGTAAAAAAGCACAGTTTGTCTTAATTATCCCTGACGTTTCAAACCTCATACMAGGAGCTTCCTTCAGGGACAGAAACAAACCAGTCTCCTCCAGAAATCAAGTGTGAAATGAATAAATAGGACTCTGGTTGCTCTAATAGCACAGTGCGGTTAGTATTTTTACTGTGGGGGAAGATACTGTCTGGATTGTTTCTTTTTATCTCTGAGGAAATTCAGGGTATTGATAGGTGAAATATTGTGGACAATTAAGAAAGGAAAAAAGCTGGTCTAAAAAAGCAATATTTGGTAGGTACTTGGTTGCATGCTATATTCATTCTGAGAGCAAAGTTTTTCTCAGAGGAAAGGGAAGGAACTGAGCAGCTATACATCATGAACAGAGGCTGCTGTTCTTTCTGTCTGCAGTTTGTTGAATGCATTAGCAATTAGATGCTGTTCTTCATCATTTTATACCTGTTCCAGTGCAGCTTTTTTAATACAGTTTTTTTGACTTCTTATACATTTTAATGAGAGATCTAGTTGGGGAGCTATGTCACATCCCTGTACAATATCCCAAAATCTTGCAGCGGATCTTGATGACAAAAGGGTAATGATTCCACTGAAGGAGATTATTATACAATATATATACATATATACATATATAACATATATATATTTGTTTGTAGGTCAGTATATTAAGTGTAGAACTTTTAAAAAGTAGCTGGTAAAAAAAGTAAAACTAAAATTAACTTTTCATTGGATTTTGGTTTGTAAAGATCATGTCCTGAAGTTTAGGGTTTTTTCACTCTGTTAGTAATTCTTATATTTCGTGACAAGTATTTGCTTTCACTGAAACAAAATGAGCCATCTTTAAAAAAGAAAAACCCTACAGATGCTGGCATTATTTCAGAATATTTTTCTGAGCTTGTGAAGCTGATAGTCTATCAGAGGGGAAGGCTACTTTGTTGCTGCTGCTTGCTGAGATTTTTGACATGAAGACAGAACTAAGTTGAAATCATAGCATAAGGTTTTGCGGATCAGATCCTTGACAGCCCAATGAGGACCTAGCCCCATGGCATGAAGGAGCAATCTAGCATCTTTATTTCTTTTACTCAGAGTCTAAAACTGTCCTTGGAATTTGTGTGAAAGCAACTGCTGTTTGCAAATAAGCAAAGCACTTCCTTGCATTATTATTCATTAAGTCTATTTTGCAGTACTTTATGGGCACAAAACATCTGCAGACAGTGGCCAGCTGAAGATTCAAGTAAAAGGCTGGTTGCGGATTATTCTTGCACGGAGAGAATCTGCTAGTGCAGAGAGCTGAAATGAGCAGCTCTGTCTAGACTTTAAGCAATTTCTGACAAGGCATGTGGTACAATCTGCCAAAGGAGATTGGTGAGGGCTGGACGCTGCTATGCTTCAGAGACCTGCAGCCGTTGAAGAAGTCAAGACCTTCCTCTGCTGAAAGCAAACCTGAAGTTCACGCCAACTCAAGAAAATTCTCAATTTGGAGTAGAGAGATTCAAAGGCTTTCTATGTATCTTCTCCCATGAGCATTAAATTCAGTTAGCTCATTCTATATCCASAGTTTACTGATAGTGCTTGATGAGGATACCAAAATCGCTAGTAAAGACTTGCAAGAGGAAGCAGGAAAGAGTCATGCAGAAAACCCATACCTTTCTACGAATCAACCAAACAGACTGAAATTCAGACAAACTCCCTGAAGGTATTGTACGCGAACATTGTACCCAAACTCATGCATGCACATCTGAATTCTAAACTCATGGGMATATTCAAGCACTCCTAACCCCAAATAATAGAAAAGATTATCAGATGCAGTTGGTGTGAAATGAATAAAATGCAAAACAGAGTGCCTAGCTTTGAAAGGTCCTTGCCTGAAGACAGAATTTTAAGAACAGGTATTCATTTGCAACTAGGACAGATATAAGCTTAAGTTCTCTAAATACTAAAATATTTTCAGGGTCATTCAAAAAGTCTTATCTTTTTGTAACATCACTATCAATATGATTCTAATATAAAGACAGAAGAGGTTTTAAGGACTGGAGTGCCACTTCCAAGTAATATTTTATATACAACATCTTACAAACTTTAATTTACAAATTCTTCTGGTATAATTGTGTCATAACATCTTGTCATTAGGATTATTGTTGTCCTGCTGATACAGGAATCTTGAATTTACAACTCTTTTGCATACTTCTTGAAAACTTGGCTACAGTAATACTTACACAGATGCACTGATTTTCATTTTGCTAATCTTACAATGATTTTGACTCCCGTATGGTGTTAGCTATAGGACAGAAGTGAAAATGGGTTCATTGGTAATCACGAGTCTCAAGCACAAACTAGCATAAAATTAAACCCGGTAGCCTATATATCAAAGGTTTAATGATGACCTTTGTTAAAGTGTTTTCTACTACAGTCAGGGCACTGTAGTTCAGAACTCAGATGTAGTCATAAGCTGCACAAAAGATTCATTACATATCTACCTATTTTACATATCATGATATCTATAAAAATACCATAAAATGGTAATGCTACTGTGTGCTAGAAGATTACTAAAGGATATTATAGAATTCTATAGAATATGAAAAATGCTAATTAGCTTAATGATCAAACTAGCGAGACCACTACTTCACTTCCATTGGCAGTAAAGTCAATTAAATTTTCATTTGTTTGTTATTTTGACCTTACACGTTACTGAGCACTGAGGAGATAAAAGGAAAAAAAATGATGTATTTCAAATGGCAACATAACACCATGGTTAATTCTGGAGTCTGAAATGGTATGGAACAGAAAGCTAACATCAGCCTTGAGTTATACTATCTAAAATTCTGTTAGATGAAAAATAGCAGATTTATGATGATTTTATAGTAAAGTCTAAGATGCTTACAGAAAACCTTGGAAAAGTTTATGTTTCTCTTAAAAAAATTTTTTTTGTAATTGCTCTATTAAAGCCAAACAAATCCAGCTATATTTCTTTGTTGTATACTCCAAGATATTTCAAAATTTTGTTTACAGTTTTCTTTTTTCCRTCTCAGAGCATCTACATGTGACATATTCTTAGTGATTTCATAGTATGAGGGAGGTGCTCTGTGTTTATTTCACCTGGCACTGGCTTAAAGTCTTAAACTGACAATTTTTATCAATTCTGAAAAAGAAATAATAGTGATAGCAAGTGATATTGCATAAAAATGATGTTGACTGAAAAACAATACAGAATTCATTTGAAGTTCTTCAAATTTGGTTGAGGAARTTTTTGCTTCCGGAGAACACAAAAACTACAGAAAATTCAAAATCTTTCCCAGTTAAGTCTATTCAAATGGTTATAAAAGTATGGTTCCAAAATTTACATAAAACACAATGTAAGAACTATGTTGTACACTGCTTGAATGATGTTGACTCCTCTAGAGATATAAAAGGGTTTTAAACTGAACATATTTTTGTTCAGCAAAATRCCTTGCTCCTTAGAAGCAGCAAACATTTTTACTGTGGTCACTAAACCTATACTCCATACAGGCACAAACTCCGTTAACTCTGTTCTCATATCTGTTTGATTTTAGGAAACATACCCTAGCGTGCTTGTTGATTTCCTCCTGATCATTATTTACTAAGCTACAATACACAAAAAGTTACAACCGAAAGGCAGATTAATAATTCATGCCTCTATTATAAAAATCCGTAAATTGTATTCCAAGCAATGAGCTGCATCTGTTACCTAAAAATAAGAAGACAGGCACAGCATGGTAACAATTTAGAATATGGAGCATTGCACGGCAGGAAAGTTCCCATTGAGATGACTTTGGCTTAGATGAAAGTCCTAGCTGTCTACCTTCTTTGATTGAACAGTTTCATTTTTTAAAGTAAACACTCCTGTATATTCTCTGAATATTGCCAATCTCCAAGATGTCAATAATTTGTTCTGACAAAGCCAAGCTGAAAAGGAGAGGTTAGGCTGAGGGTACTGCACATATCATCTTACAGAAATTAAGCGACATTTCTTCAGGAAACAGTCTGTTTCTGATATATAAGAAATATTTGCCTGGAGACTAGGGCTATTTGTAAAGTACAATGTGCTGGAAAAAGTAATAATTTGYATCAACTTCAGTTAAAACAAAAACTATATTAAGTTACTTTGACAATCAATCAGGCTTATTTAGAGAAAAAAGCTAAAACTCACAATATAATCTTAATTCTCTCTCCAATTTGGATGAAGAGGGRTGGTGGGTCACAGTAACAACTGATGAAACCTAAAGGAATCATCTCAATTTTCAGTGAGATCTTTGTCACGGAAAATAGTGGCAATTTCACAGCCTGCATTGAAAAAAGCCCTACTTTCTGCCCTGACGTTGTGTGTATTAAATCTCATCCTCATAAATCACTGACATTTTGTCTTTGTTGCAAACTTTGTTTTTTGTTATTTTGCTGGGAAGCCACACCCAACGTGCTTCAACTTTTTCCTCAGACTTGACTTCCAGAAGATCAATTGATGCTCTAACCGAGCCCCTTGCCTACATGATCCTAGGTACAATTACGTGCTAATAATGTATTCTGCCAATTTCTCAGCATTTTCGTGTTCATTATTTGAGTGCCATACATGAGACCTTGATCCAATACCCCTTAAGTATACAAAAAAATCTGGCCACTCATATCACAGACTGAATACTCCAAATCAATGGAAATTTCTCTTTTAAACCAATCTCATTTACTCATCTGTAAAAAGAAGATAATAATGGCACATTTACCCAGAAATTTTACAAAATCCATTAATACTTGTTAAGCATTGTGATGTTGTAGTGTCATGCTGTAGAACCTGATATTTTGGGGAAATCTCAAATGTAGAAGACTTTCTTTGGACTCTGCCTTGCTAAAGATAAAATRGAACCTAGATGTTCTCCTACCCAGATGAGTCTTCTCTGAAATAAGCAATAATATATATTGGGAAGCTGCTTCTCCTTTAACTCTAGAGGAAAAAAAATATTCTGGTCACTGGATTTTACAGAACCTTGATCATCTGAGGAGTGAGGGCTGAGAGTGTGGGGTTGAACTCCCTGAGAAAGACAGAAGGGATGTTTCTGGAGCCTGCTTGATGTTAAGGGTGCACAGAAATACAGGATTTCTGACCTGTTTTCCCCAAAGTTCTGCAGCTGTAATGCAGACATCACCTGAAAAGTTTTTTCTAAACCATTAGAAAAAACATTTTTGATTTAGATTAAAGTGAACCAAAAGAGATTGCATTCTGAATTTCTTGAGGGAAAAAAATGTGTTCTGGGTTTTCTACTAAAATGAAGGTGTTAAATAAAAATTAATTTTTGGCAAATGATCGGTCATGTCCAGATCTAATAAACTGTATCGCTGGAAGTTGCAAGAGTATCATTGAGCAGAGAAGCTATTTTCTTTACATAAGAGTATTCCTGGTCCTTTTGGAGAGCCCTCCTTACCAAGTCATTTGTTCCTTGCTAGTGGCCCAGAAGACCTCTAACAAATCAGTCTTGCAAAGCAGAACAGAATCCAAAGAATCATCTSCTCGGACAGATGGGTGAGGGGAATGCATTTTAGGTCAGTGTACCCACTGACTGTCTCCGTTACAGGGAAGATTRCACCTTAGGCCTGAAACACACTTTTCAGATTACTTATTCAATAAGGCAAGGCAGCCAAGCCAATTGTATCGATAACTTAAAGGCAATAATGAGAGGTCCTGTAGCTTTTTCTGTTTCGGTTACAGTGAATATATCGTATAGTACTGTGAGTGTCTTTAAAACATATCTTTTGTGATATTACATAAAATACTGATTACTGAGATGTTATTTAATGTTAATTTACAGTAATTGTTCTTATTTTCAACAAAGAATATATGAAATTTTACTATTCAGAGCTTTGATAGAGGCTATATCCTAATGAAGAGAATAAGTAGATTAAAATGTTTTTGTATGCTGTGTATGCAAATGGTGGTGGAGTTATGGCATCCACCTTCTAGACTAGAAGGGCACAATTATCTTGCTTGCCTGTACAGACCAYAAGATGAGAAGGAAGGGTAAAGTCCACACTGGTGTGAAGAGTGTAAATCCTCCCTGTTTTCCGCTTTAGATATGTTGAAATCTGGCAGCTGTGCAGTATGGAAAAGATTGTTCTCACAGCACCTCTTTTTAGTCAGTGACTTGCTTCTGCCGCCGAAGTTTGGGCAAGTAGGTGGGGAGGGGAAAGGGTGAGCTMAGCCAAGATGCTTTGAGCTTCATTTTCTCATTCCCTGGCAGAGTGGGAACTGCAGAACAATAACAGTGCTATTAGCAGGCAAAAGTCAAATAGTCTCTTTGGAACCCTTAGAATGGTCTCTCCTACAATTAACTCATAAAGCCAGTTCTGGATGGCCTCAGCCAGCTTCTTTTCTAATATGTTTTCTTCAAAGGAGATTAAGCAATTCGTCCTTGTTATGTATTAATCATGTGCAATAAAATTAAATTAAAAATTAAGCTTGAAGGAAAGGAATAGCTAGAGGTTGTGAACCTGGATAGAAAGATCACAATTTATTTTGCTTAAGCATAAAAAGAAATCCAGTCAAAGCAGTGCTGTCTCTTAAAAAAGGCAGAAAGTTTATGTTCTGTATTTCAGCTTGAAATGTATCTTTACACTAAGTTGCAAAGTTCTGAGAATCTGATTTTGTTCCGTAACAGGAATAGATTTGAAATACATGAAACTCTATGAATTGCAAAAGAGAAAATAAATGTCCTATCCTACACCTTATGACTCATGTGATCCCTTACGTTTTTAAACAAACCTATGAATTACTGGGAGTATTTGCCTGAGATGTGTTAAGCTCATCCATCCCAGGGCTTTAACTGCAGAGAAACGAGTAATCTTGTCTGTACGCCACATGACTTCTCTTTCTTTATAGCAGACTACATTTTCAGACAGTTTGAAAAACAGAAATGGTAACTTCCTAACCTTTAGGTCTTTTTTTTGTATTATTTATTATGCTAATAATAAAGGAAGATATTCTCTTTTGACTGTTTAACATCTTTTGATAGCTTCTCTGCTCTGTGAAAATGCATGTTGGAACTGAATGCTACTTGCTCATTCCAAAGAATTTTTAGACACAAGTGATAAGTTAAAATACATGAATTGTTGAATTAAAAATGTCTGTAATAGTAGCTTGCACTATGAAAAGTCTGAGATACTTTGCATTACTATATTCTGTTCATAGAATTTAGCAAATAATCTGTATTCTTACTTTTCACTAAAGGCTTTATTCAAAAGAATGTTACCTTCAGGTCATCTTCTTCATAGAAAGTTGTTTGATATATTTGTCTTTCAGCAGACATCTGTGTTTTACTCACATTCTTTTAAACCAATCTCATAGCCCCTGCTCACAAAGTTATCTACATTTCAACAGTAAATAAACAGACAGTAATTTTGTGATCTAGCCCATAGGAATTTACAGTTTATTAATGCTGCTATTATGCCCTTATATCAGATGTAAAAGGAATGGAGAGAAATTTTGGTAAATTTTGCAGCACAGATGGGGCAAAGTTGTCCTATGTTCACTCCTGGCCCATTCCCAGATATTTACGCTATTTATGTGGGAAGAAGAGGCAGCAGTCTCTTGCAGCGTGTGTGCAAGTAGCGTGAGCACGCTGATAGAATGAGCTAGGCATAGCTCTCCCTTGCTGATGTCTTTAGTTTCTCCCTTGTGTGTATGAAGTCAGTGTTATGAGGACTGTGGATTTGATGGGATGTAAGGCCTTTTAATTCTCTCCCATTTTAAAATGGAGGGGTACCGAAACCAAATATTCTGCAAATACATTTGTGGCAGCTATAATCTATGAAAGCCTTTATAGTACTATATTGAATGAAACTGTAATTCTACAGTTAGTAGAATGTGACCAGGTCAATAGTCAGGTTTAATTGGAATGTGAATTTACCATTATTTTGATTTTCTTTTCTTCTATTTCTGTATAAACAGATCCTCTCTTTTTCTATAAGCATAAGGACAAGCTTTTGGCTCTGCAGTGCACAACCACTGCAGTGATGCTCTGATCCAGAACAGGCTCTTGAAAAAGGGATGAAAGATTTACCATAATCTCAAAAGCTGATTATTAGTAATAAATACTTACTCTATATGTGCCCTTCCCAGAATTAGTATTAGCTAACAAATTGTTCCTGTAGATGCAAAGGATTTTAACATATCTGAATAGAACACAAATAAATTGTCTCAAACTAGGAGGCAGGTGGGGGTGTTTAGAAAGCGGTTGATCGTTTCTATGTTTTGAAATTAACTTTTGTTCCTTGTATTTTCTTCAACAGTTTCCTTTTGGGATCATGCAAATCTCTGCAGATTAATACAATGTAACTCAGAATTTTGGCTTAGTTGTTTCTTAGTTTTATTATTATAATTCCAACACTGAAACTGTTTAAATACTGTGATTGGACAAAATTTTGCTTTTCGTTTGCTTTGAATCATATTTGTGCTTAAAAGTGTCCAACAAGCTAAGCCAGACACTCTTGCATAAATAATAAAAATATTGTATACAGTAGTTTTTAATTAAAATAAGTTACTGTTAAATATTTCTTTTTCAATATCTACTGTTAAATATTTCTTTTTCAACATCTATTCACCACAACAAGACATGATTATGAAAAATTTCTGAACCACTGCTTCATTGAAATGAGGGGAAAAATGATTAGAGATATATAGCATACAGGAATAAGCAGATGAATTATCTGTAGAAAATGATTTGTTCATGGAATCAAGCCCATTTCTATTTTACTATACACAAACAGAGCAAAATTTTCATTCATTTTCTCATTTAAAAAAAATGGCACGCCGATATTTCAACATATGGATTACTTGTTAAAAGGCCAACTGTCTGTGTTTCCATGGAAATTTTTATGCCGCCTATCACAGGGCATTTTGGGTTGGTTGGCATTTTCTCATATGTGACTTGTAACTTGCATTGCATTGGTTTCAGCTTTAATTCCAGCATTGTCTTGCTGAGCCTACTGTACCGACAAACAGTTTTGGTCATTAAACATTATGAGTTTTAAACAATTTTTATAAACAGGAATTAATACTAAATGGTGAACTCAGAGCATACTAGTAATGAACTGCTTCTGTTAGTGTTACCTGCTGCTGTACATTTTTTTTCTTTGCAGTCTAATATTCCACACCCTAAAGGAAAAGCACCCTATACATCCTTATTATGTTGTGCCTGTACCAGTAATGTGTACTTCAGTAGGAGCTGCAGGTGCCCAGCGACACTGAAAATCAGGCAATTAGTGTCTCTGTTAWGATACTGAGGCCTGATTAGCCTCTGCCTTGCGAATACCCCCTTTGACCTGAGAGAATTATTTTCATGCGGTTTATTGCTGTAGTTTAATTCCCAGTTTCAGCTGGGGAACTGTTTGGAGCTGCTGCTTTCTTTTTTCCAGTAGATGAGTTGATATTTTAAATAAGCCTTACATGTATTATTAATATGAGATCAYATTATAAAGAGAACACGGACCCTGCGAAATACAGAGGTCTTCCTCCGCTCACTCGCAGAGAAGTGTCGGGCCTTTCAAACCAACGCGGGGCAGGAGCCGTCGTTAGCAGCAGAAGGTTAATTGGACGCCATGATACATGAAGAAAAAGAAGGAAGAAAAGGAGAAGGAGAAAAAGCAGAAGCAGGAGGAGAACCCAYTTCTTTAGGAAAAAGGGGACGGGGYGTGCAACTGGTCGAGGGAGCAAGGTCCGGAGACTTTGCAGAGGTTTCTCGCGCAGGCAGTGCTGACAGGCGGTGCGCCGGCCGCGCGCAACGCGGTCTGTCCGCCTTCGGGCTGCCAAAGCAGCTGCGCAGGCGTCTGGAAGAAAAAAAAGTAAGGTGGCTGGGTGCAGATTCACTAAATTAGTTTCAGTGTTACATCAGCAAGCAGGTTTTATTGACTAAACCAGTCCCTCCCTCTCCTAAGTCTGTATTTCTGTACGACCACTGGGGTTCTTCCTGGCCACAAAGGGAATCTGTTGCACGTGCATATGTATATGTAGCCTCATATAACCATTCTTCCCACCTTAGTGTGTGTCTCTTTTTCTTAGTTTATCTATTACCTTCTTCTTCTTTTGGTCCCTTGTTTTGTTTTGTTTTGTTTTTGCTGCTAGTGTTTATTGTGGAGTACTGGTATAGGTCTCTATACCTACATGTCATTTTATTAGCTCTTCCCTTTTCTGACAATTTTTTGCAGCTTTACAGCCGTACTGGCAACACTAATAGCACTTGTTTTCACTGGTATTCTAATTTTTACTTGCAGCTATTTGAGGAAGAACAAGACTTCATCATTCCAAGACACAGAGCAACTGCCAGAGAAGTAAAAAGCATGGACTGCGTGCACGGATTTTCGTACGGCGCAGATTCAGTCCTGCCCTCAACACCTTGACTTCAGCTGCACTAGATCACCTCCTGAGAGCCAGATTTTTATGAACCCTACACACAGGTCTAACTTATACAATAATTCTGCAAGTGAAAATGGGTTGTGTTGTCATGTGGCTGTGTCTCATCTGTTAAGAAGTATAGCATCGCAGCTAGAGCTGGAGTCCTCTGTCTAGCCTTACTCTGCTTTTGCTGAAGTCTGCAGAAACGCTCCTGTTCCTTCAGTGAGAGCAGTTTTGTCAGCACTTTGTGAAAATCATATGCTGAGTGCACAACTACCCATTAGCTTGAATTTGAAAGTATAAATTTTGGTGAAAAATAAAAAATTCCARCACAGTAGTAGCACCGACTAAAATTTTGCATTTGGAACACACTGTCTCCATAAACAATGTATAACTTTTTTTCTCCTGAATTATATTAAAAGGGGAAATGAGTGACTCCCCAGGAAGTCATCTGAGCATTAATAGTAAAATAAAAGTCACTTCTGGAAATTCACTTGCTTTCAGATACTTTCTACAACTGGCATGAAAAATAAAATTCCAGAGATGCAACATCATATGATAGAAATCAGGAGAGTTCTTGCAAATATGTTCATTAACACCAAAATCAAACCTGGTATCTTTGGATCACCGCATCTCAGATGGCAGTTTTGTCTTCTTAGAAGTTCCCAGGCTTTTTTGTATTATATTTAATATTAAATGCAATGTCTTTTAACTTCTGAACTGATTTTTGGTATTAGTACACCCTATAACAATCTAATAACAGTCTTCACAGAAACTATACATCAACACTAATATTATAGTGATAAAGTAGATTGAGTTTTTTTCAGCATAAGTTTCTTCTCTGAAGCTCAAAATTATGACAGCACTATTGCTATCATATACTGGAACCCACACAGAAAAACATTTGAGCAATTACAATCTGTACCTTTAAAACCTTTGTACAACTCCCAGCCTTGCTAAGCTCATCAGCAGAAACAAAGTTGTTGAGGACCACCATCCACCATGATGAAACTGAAAATTCATGAGTACTGCACATATACATTCCAAAATATAATACCCAGTTTGTTAAAAGCTTTTCTAGAAACTACAGGGGTGGAGTCAATCAAATACTATGCAACAGGATGGAACCACACGAACAGTAAATACAGACATCCAGTAACCACTTTTTCACAGACAACTGCTCTGTTTGACCTCTCAGTTCAGGAAGTCGCAAGGAAGATCRTAGAATCACAGAATGGTGAGGTTGGAAGGGACCTCTGGAGATCATCTAGTCCAACCCTCAGCATAGCCCCRTACAGGGATTGAACCCGCGACCTTGGCATTAGCAGCACCACACTCTAACCAACCGAGCTAAAACTGCCTCCTAATCGACAAAGTATGTTCAGAAGACAAGCCTGGGAATTAATTCATAACTTTCTGAACATTAAAAATCATAGACTTTGGTGGAAATAGCAGTTTTATGATACACTATGATTTTTCCCCATTGAGAGAGAACCTCTCCAGGTTCCCCAGGAGCTAACAATTTTGTTATTTCTTCCTACCTGTCCACCAGTTCTTTATTCTCTTATTAGCTCTGCTTAGCACGATCAAGTTAAATTTAGAACTTCTGTTCTCAACCTTTACTTGTCAGATTTGCTGCTATATTAGAAGTTAGCTGCTTCTTTTCCAAATATGAAGGACTTGTATGCACAGAAACCTGATTTTTTCACAACATATATCAGCRTTCTAGTAAAACATGGTCTCTTCTCCTACAGGTTTTGCTCTGAGGTGCAGCAGGCTTACTGATTTTGCTTCAGGTTTAAATTGAGCTACATTAATCATTGGTCACGTATCTGGCTAAACTCCAGTTTGGATAGTAGCGGGGCATACAGTATCTCTTAGGATTTGGAAGAACAACTAGCCTGCTGTGCAGTGAACCGAGAGCCTGATTCCTGCTGCCTACCTCTTGTCTTTTCTGTCTTTCTATTTTTGAGGCAAGATGGGCAAGAGGTAGAAATTCCTCAAAACACTTGTTTAAGCTTGGGGTGCTGATGTCTCCAGAAACAACCTAGAAACCAGGAAAGAGTTTTTGTTTTTTCTTGTTTGCGCACTTTTGAGCTGAGTTCTCCATTCCTTTGAACGAGTTTGAAATAAAAACTGCTCAGAGAACTTCCAGGGGTGCAACTGGAGCACAGGGTGTCTTTCCCTGGGGGGCAGGAAAAGTAGTCTCTGTGGATCTCAGCAGGTGAGATCCCTGTTTGGTACKCTGTGAGTAGGCTTCATGTCTTGTCTTGTGTGACCCAGCTCCTAGCATGGGCTCTCTGTCTGCCCCTTCCTCAYGGAAATGCAGCCCTAGGAGTCAGTAGTAGTACTGACCATTAACAGGTTCCTAAACCCATTTTGGCAGAATTCCAAATCCAGGCCTAACATTAGGTGTTAAGGGGGTTGTGAGAGAAACAGCATATAATAGAAGCAGAACCACAAACAACAAATTCTGAGTCTTCCTTCTTGTTTATTTAGTAATGCAAGAGGGCCCCCTACACAGATTGAACTCTCTGTACGTTATCATGATTCAGCATCGTCTGAATTCCAGTTCCAAGGATGAGTTTTGGGTTCTTTTAAGTTACACAAGGTTCTTTTCCTGTATTTTGTATCATCCATATTTTGGATATCACTCCTCATACTTTTTCTGATCTCACATGGTCCTCATTTCCACTGATAGGAAAGTCTATATTTTTATTTTATTCTTCCCAAACCTTCCTCTGTGCCTTTCTGACCCTTCTCTAATGCCCTCATTCTAATATCTGACTTCTTTAATTAATTTTCCATTATTCTAACATCCTTTTCTGCAGGCATAAGGGAAAAAAGCTTAGCCTTCAGCTATTACTTTCTCCTACTGTATTCCCTCAGCAACAAAAAATGATATCTTGCATCATTCTATAATGCTTAGGACATTTTTATTAGATAGACATTAACAGAAAGTTAAAAAAAAAAGTTTCATACAAAAAATTCCATAATATCAAACAGAACTCACTCTGTTATACAACAGAGCTTACAACCATTCAATCAATATCTTGAAGGACAAACTAGAAAGAAATTCAGTGGGGCAACACAGGAAAAGGAGTGAAGAGAAAAGGGATCTATTTATGTTCTCTTTAACTAATTTTCTTTGTTAAGCATTGAATACTGTCACATTTATAATGGCTTTGGAATTGTGATACAAGGACCCACAAATCATGAAGCAAGAGCAAAAGCCAGCCCTTTTGGTGGCTCTTTCCTCTTTACCTAAATATTAAGCAGGCATTATGCTTTTCTTGTGATTATAATACAAACACCAATAGGATCAGGTAATAAATAGACACATCTCCCACTGAACAATGTCATAGAGGTACAGCTTGGTATTTCAATGCTTGTGACTGTCAGCAGACTTAGCAATGCGTCCCAGTGTTTTACCTACTGAAACAGCCATGAGGAAAATAATGAAGTCAAATATCAAATATCCCTTCTGTCTACTCTTCTAGAAAGCCCCAAAGAAAACAGCATACTTTATCTGGTTTCCTCTTGGGTGCTTGAGTGAGGAAGTAGGTTTACTTACTCTCTTTTTTCATAGATCACAGTACCTTCTCTCTGTTACTTCTAATAGTTAGATATAGATACTCTGTTTTTTTTTTTTAATCCAGCTCAAACCATGCCTAGTAAGTTAGAAGTGGTACCTAAAACAGATACCTAAAAGATAAATTGCTTGCAGCTTTTCTTCTCTTTTCATTGATAACAGAAGGAATCTAGAYGGGCTTGAAGTAAACTACATGCCTGTCTTGAAGGCAGGTACTGTTGAGATATCCGAGTTTACCCTAAATACTCAGCACTGTTTGACATTTTATAYGTGTGATTCAGAAAATGAACATGCTTATTTGAAGAACAAATTAAGATGTCATGTGGCAATTCTTTGAATGCAGAAGTCTAAGAGGAGAATTTGGTCCTATCTATTCAAGAGAGCTTACTCTGAGGACAGTAAGGAGGCAATGCAAATATTCTGATGATTTATTATCATTTCCCTGAAATAGTGAAATACATAGAATATGAGGAACGTTATCTCCATCTAATGCGTTAAGGAACAAGCCATACAATGATACACAGAAGCTTTATTAAAAATTCATTAGACTGTAAAGTCTTTCATTTTGTAATCAGAATTAAGTAGTTTTCTAATGTCATTAGCTGAAAGTCAATTTAAACCAGTATCAGCAGTTGCAACACACTCTGCAACGCTAAATTAAATATAACAAATCTTTTCCACTTATTTTTTATTGGAAATATTAACATTTCATATTATGAATCAAAATCACATTGCAGTGATTTCTATAACAAATAACTTTACCGTGCATTTATTTAGTAGTCACATTTGCATTGGTCACAAAAGTCAAAGGAGTTTTGGAACAGAAATCCAGTGATCATGTTTAATTACTGGTCAGTAGAATATTGACTAAGTACCTTTGATCCATGGAAAAGGTCAGGAGGTGAACAGCTTCTTCCTCTTAGATAGACAGTTCACTATGATCTTAACAGTGTGGAAATGAAGTAAATCAGAGCAAAAAGATCCTAGAATAAAGAAGAGGCAACTTAAAAAATAACTTTCAATATAAAAAAAAAAATCTATTTATTATGAAGACAGTTGACACTAGTAGAAGCTATGGCTATTCAGACAARTAGTTTCTACTGTCTTTGATTTTCATCTCTATTAAGGCAGTAACTGTGATCTCAGTAGCTTTTTATTATAGAAAATAAATCTTTCTGCCTGAAAAAATTCCTTATACTGAAGTCATCTGTCTCATTCTTTAAAAATATATAAGAAACAATGAGTTTGTTATATCAACATTTTAGCCTGAGAAATAATTAGTAATTGGGTTCTTCTAAATTAGGTTCTTGAATAAGGGCCTAATTTTCTGGGAAAAAGAAAATGGATACTTCCTTCTAAAGAAATTAATCTTTCTTAAGGAGCTCAGGCAAGGTATCAAAAAATTACTAGCAATTTTAAAAAAAATCATTTAGCTGATTGTGCATACATCTCAGTGGAATTAAACAAGCTCATACATCAGGTGTAAGTCACTTGGCATCTCATAAGGAAAATGCAGTTATTGAGTGTTTTTTTTTAAAAAAAAAAAAAAAAAAAAAAAAAACTTGTCCATACTTTGTGTTTTACTATATTCAAAATGTATGACACAATATATCTTTTGGAGTCAGGATTTCAGTACTAGAAAGGGGCCTCGCACTGCAACAGAGTTCTTGGCAGACCATTTCTATCTAAAAATGCTGTGTTAGGTTCTCTTCAAACCATTCATTGACTAATCTTGGACTTAGACATTGACAGTTTTTCTGCAGAWATACTCTAAAATGGCTTCTTACACATATAATCTCCATTCTGTATTGTTGACTTGGCCCTCTAAAGCAGTGAAAATCATTTCATTTAGAAAGTGTTCAATCTTTTGTACCTAAAAGATACTGAAGTCTCTGGGGAAGCTACTATTGACTTTTATTTACCATGTTTCCTTGCCTTTCAGAGGTTAAAARTCAAAAAATCTGGAAACTTCCCTCTCAAGCTGGAAGCGGATTAATTTATTTTGAAAGCAAAGGGATCTTTGTTTTCGTTCATGTAAACAGCAAATATCACCTCTGTTTCCATTTCATTTCTGCTRTAGCAGTTTTTCTCTTGAACAGCAGCAACAGTGTCATAGAGGACTTGCCATCAGATGCAATATTTGAGAACAAATATTTAAGATGTGTGTAATAAAGCAGAYCTTTGCATAAAAGGACCCTTATCTACCCTAGTCATCTGTTGTGTTAAAAATCATTTCCAAAACTAGCAGTTCTGGAGGGGCTACCTCCAGATTAAACCATGCCGCAGTCAACACTTCATAACTGTCGTCAGCCAAGTGCCTGGAATAGACTTGAAAAGAAATGAACAGATCAAACTGAATTTAAAGGCTCACCAAACAAGCTCTTCTGGCACGAGCTATAAGCTGTATGGGGAGCGTGGGAATGACAAAAAGAGAAGGCAGAAATATTGAAGATTTGCTGCCTCCAGTAGTTTGCAGGACTACACAACTGAGACTAGCTCCTTTGGAACTTCCCTTCCAAGGGAAGGAAGCTGCAATCTCTGTTTCAAGACCTTTATTCAACACAGTCCTGCACCCCTGTGCTGACACTCACCTGTTATCCTTTGCACCTCCTAACAGAGCTCCTAAGGCCATGGGTAGATAACGGCCAGGTGGAGACCATGGCCTTTCTAAGAAACCTSTCCCTTTTCCCCTTCCTTAGCAAAAAATTGCCTCCTCTAAGCCCAGAAAACAAGAAAAATGGGGAAGAGAAAGGGCAAAGTTCTCTCTCTGCTCTCATGAAGATTTTAGAAGAGAAAATATTAAACAGTAAACTGTCTTTCTTGTATCCATACTCATCAGACTTTAAACACACTCATCAGAAAACAGATTTGGAACTTGGGCGGCTATGGCCTTCGATACCAAAGCCTTTGCCTTGTTCTTGTATAACTGTTTAYACCACTGTAGGAAAGTCACTGCTAGGAACACCATTTTAGCTTGGATTTGACAGCAATTTCCATTCATTTTGTGCTGAAACAAGTGTCAACAGAGAATTAGGCCTTACCGTATTGAAAGCTGGCATCCCTGAGGTCTTGAGAAAACGATCATATTCTCATTCTCTGTTGAATTCTGGCCTTCTTGTTGTTATAAATCTGAATATTAGTGAGCATAATGTCACAAAATTCTGTTATTCTCCATGCAAAATACCAACACTGCGCAAACTGGCTTTTGGGCTATCTAATTATATCTAGTATTTCTATTAGTTATTTATGAAAATAAGGATGAAACTGAATAGTAAAAAAAATTACATATTATACTTACTAAGAATTGYTWATGAGAGCCTCAAAACACAGACACAAAATCAAGTATTATATGCTGGAAAATACAAGATGAAAGTATGACAAGGAATAATTGTGCAATGATACCCAMTTGGAAGTTGACTCTTGGATTTACTGCAAGYTTAGAAGAGAGGATCTACRGCTACAGACAGTCAGGCAACATTTCAAACAGAAATATCAGAGACTATCAAAAATTAAATGTAAGATTGAAAGGTGTGAGGTTGTGAAGTATTTTCACTAAAATTTCAATCAGCTATGGATTTTAAAAATAGATACAAAAAAAAAATCACTCATAAGGAGTGGTCCTGAATTAACAAGGACACTGAACAGATAATCTTGAAGATTTTTATATATAAATCCCATCTCAAATTCAATCTGGTGTGGATCAGTCTGTGTGAGGAGCTAGGTCAGGAGACTGRAGGAGATGTCTATGCAAGTTCTTCCTCTTTGGGTATTTTCTGTAGAAATAACGGTCTTTGTTTCTGTCCCCCACCCCGTTCCTCTTCTTTTTTTCATGCTGTAATTTTCAAATGACCAAATACCAGAGAACATGTGCTTTTGACCATTAACTTCATTGATTGCTCTGAATCAAGGCCCTCCTTTCTGAGATGGGGTCTGGAGTCCTAATCAATATTTAGTTTTGTGGATCATTTTAAAGATGTTAGTGTATAAAGCTGAGTTTATATGAATTGTTGAAAGATTATACTTACAGGCTAAAAATGCTTCACMTTGGGACAAGTACCATTTTGTTGCAGTCTTAAGGACAGTACTATGATGCTTTAGGACATCAGTGTATTTTGGTAATGCATCTCTGATGCTAAGGAACAATAGGGCCCTAAACACTACTTTCTTCATGCTCTGATTTAGGAGAACAGAGATAATTTAAATTTGCACTACTTCATTTTTACTTACTGGAGTATCTCTCCTACTTCCCTTATAATTTTATGGTGACAGTATTTATCAGATTCAGTGAAACTAATGACTAWTTTTTTTTCTTTGCATTTCTAATATTTAAATTATTTTCCTATGCAGTCTATTGAATATAAGGCAGAAAATTTCCTACAACAAAAACAATAAGTAACTTGCTGATCTTTAAAAGCTGTATTTCAACAAACTAAATCATGATTTTATTTATATATATATATATATATATATACACACACACATATAGTAGTTGGTGAGGTTTGATGTCTATTGTAAGGCAGATGCATCTCAGAGCATATTAAAAACCAGAACGGCCTATTTTTATTCTTTCTTGATGGAATTATCCAGCCATAAAAGATGAATTTCTGTGGTTTACCATTTCRTTCTACTGATTATTACCAACACAGTGAAGTGGTAAATACAAATGCTAATTTCAACATACTTTCAARGCAAATTTTTGAAGTTTGATAAGCTGTCACTGTATTTTAAATTAAAATGCAAGATACTGTAAAAACCATTTTGTTTACAAACAAAAAATATCACAATACAAATGCAAAAGATGCTGAAACATAACGCTTATCAAACTACACTAAGAATAAAAACCTGATGAGAGAGTTAAAACAGTTGTGGGGGAAGTGGGAAAGGAATACTAAAAATCAAAATTTTTGTAGCTTTATGAGGCATAGAAAACATCTTTTGAAACAGTTAGTAATAACTTTCATTTTTGAAATTGTGCTAAAATGTAAAGAAATATGACAGTAAACCAAAATAATAGCAATTAGAGTTTTATATCTTCATGTTTTAACTGTTTACTTCTTTTCTTACTCTCTATTCAATTCTTTTTTGTGTTACAGTTTAATYTACAAATATTATTCTGTTACAGGCAATTAGAAAGAACCCATACACTTATAGAAAAAAAATCACGGATTTAAAAGTTCCGTTAGAACTGCTGCCTCTATTAATTGAGGTTCCCTTTATTTGTATACATTTTTCTACTTTAAYAGACAATTTCATTTTCTGCTTTGTYTTTTTCCAGGTATTGTATGACAAGAAATAATTTTATATGTRTTTCGTACCAGATGCACAATTTGTAAAAGTACAAAATGATCAGGTTTTAAAAGGAAGTATCCCTCCTTATCTAATGTTTTGAAATGCAATGTATTTCAAATCAGGAAAGTATTTTCTGACTTTAAATTATTGTTTTATTTATAATATTACGCAAAAGGCCAATCCTGCAGTTATAAATGAATTCATACATACTCATGTGGTCAGCTGTACATTGTACATCTGTATCAGAATTTTTAGACATTAACTATAGTTATCATAATCCAAACTCAGTTGGAACCTCTGTTAATTTTACTTATTCTTTTGAGAAATAGGAATCTTAAACCTAGTCATATTTTTCAAAGTTTTTACACACAGCTTATACACTTATATTTTTATGAAAATAATCTTATTCAGGGAAACAAGCTAAATATGAAAACTTAGCCTTTTGGAAAATATCCTCTGATATGATGAGGATATCAGGATCAGCAACCGTCAGTCTTCCCAGTATCAAAAAATGGACAAATTGGACGACGGCCGGTTTCTGTAAAACCTGGGAACAAATTATTCAAATTCTTAGTGTTCATTTCAGTAARCTGAGATTTTTTTGTATTTTGATACAGGGATCCCTGTATATATGTATGTATAACAGCGATACTTTATGAACCCACTGAAAAAGCCTTTTGCCATTTTGCTAGATCTACTGATAAACAAAATCACAGATTGGAAAACATATCTCTCTATCACCTCATGTGAAGTTTTTTGGCCTTCTGGAAGCTTTGTTCTAGAGCTGGGAACATAAACACGTGGGAGACGCAGGCAATTCAGGAGAGTGATATTCAGCAAAAAGCGTCCCACCTTCTGCTCAGTTTCAGCTGCGYGAGGGTGTTTTTGCGAGGTTGTTTCTGGGCAGCTGCCTAACCCAGGTTAAAGCTTTTTGTAGCTTCTGGGGGTTTGACTTTTCTGAAGCGCATGCTTATCGGTCAATACACGGGTTTCCTTTGCAGAAAAGCATTTTAGTAGCATTGAGCACATGCAAGACATGAGGGAATCTTTCTTTTTCCCAGGGAATCTTCCCTTCCACTATTCTTTTCATTTGTCCTGTGTCTTTTCCTCCTCTCCAGCACACGGTCCCRTCAATGTGACAGGGCTCCTCAGCTACGGCTGCGTGAGGAAAAAACATATGAAGAAAGAGCTGGGGAAAAAAAGAGAGCTTAAAGTTACCTTTTGCAGCAGTGTGACGCTGGCAGCATTTAGGCTACTCTGAGATGTGCCTGTTGCTCAAAGGAGAGGATCTAGTATCCAGGAATCCGAGGCACATAGCAACAGCCACTAGAAGGGGGGTTGTTATACATTCTTTATTCCAGAGGAATAGCCAGCAAAGCTCAAAGGATTTCCAGCTGTGCTCTGTCTAGAACAACAGAGAGTCTGAGCTTAACAAAGCTCATTTGATTTTGCTCATTGATTTTCATGTGTATTTTAGCATAATAAAGTTCACAAACTCCAATGTTTGCAAAAAAGTGAAAATGAAAAGATTGTGAAAATAGTGGCATTGTTCTTGAATTTGAATGAGCACTTGCTAGTTTCTCCCTTGCAGAGCAAAAACACCCGTGCATGGAAGCCTGTGCACTACTTACATCCCATTTAGTTTAAGCCCTCAGTGACTTTAGGTAATACATAAGCTTAAGCCCAGTTGTTCCACTTTCCCTGGGCAGCAAAGTTGAATTAAGCGGCTTTCTTTCTCCCCTTGCTGCTAGTTTCCATCCCATCAGCAGACTTTCCATCAGCTGTACTGATAATAATACTGGGAAAAGAAAGGAGGTGCTTTAAATAATACAAGTTCTGGAGAGAGAGTGAGTGGCAGGATGCTAGAGTCACTTATATCAGCCTTGCTGCCAGGGGAAGTAGTACAGAGTAATAGTTGTGTGCTAACTGGGTGTGAATTGCAGCGCTGAGCACTTGCTAGAATTTTAAAATGAGCTTTAAAAGATGCAGAGCAAGCCATATATCTGCTTTAGACTTGGTCAGTCACCTGTGTGGAAGATGCTCAGGTCTAGGTACATCAGGAAGCTGAAGCAGCAATATAAACCTGGTAGGTAGCTAAATTCATAATTCACTTTAGACAAGCCCAAAGTGCCCTATGACACCAAGTCTTTGTGATACTAAATATTTGTGTCCTGTGAACATAATGGACTAGTATGTACTGGACAAATATCTGTAACACACAGATTGTTATTGGAGATACTCCAATGATGATGATTCTATAGACAGATACAACCTCAGAGGTACGCTGGAACATATATGCAAACTGAGTTGCCCGTGTCTCGTTATAAACTGCTCTTTCAATCAGATACAGTCAACTCTAGTAGAAGATTGCACCCTTTATGTATTGAATAAACTCATAATTTTTAATTTCCAGTGGCATTAATCTGGCAGTTGTCACTAGGGGTAAAACTAAAGCAAAAATGATTTAAGCAAATGCCTTTGAAAAGTACAAGATTTTTTTTCTCTCTCTCTGTATGAATTCCCTGTGACATGAGCCTCAGCTATTCCCTTCAACCTTGTCAGTTTTCATCACTGTTAAATCTCAGCAGAAACTATGGGTTTAATCAAAACCAAACAAGCTCTACAGTTGAAAAAGTGCTTTTTTYCCTTTGTGTTTAAAGAGTTTGTAAGCCTTCAAAAATATAGAGTACAATATCATTCTTGGATAACATTTCAATATAGTGTTACAAATTAGTGTGGAGTTCCTGGAGTACTCACATTAGTTGAAATGAGTTCATCATAATTACCATTATTGCCATAGATTCCAAAGGAATTAATAATGATTAGGACAATATTTTAAAGTGTTCTTCATTAGCATCAGTATTGTTAGTAAAATTCCAAGATGATGATAATTACTGTAAATCTGCTCTTTGGGTAAGATTCTCTGCGCAGCAGAGGGATAGCCCAAGGCTAAATGCTCGGAAGTCCCTCTGAAACCCTCAAAAATGGGGTTAGGACACTTTACACATTCACACACATTAGCTTTGAGATTGCTTTCTCCACGGGATAAATTTCACCAACAGGCCTGATGTATATAAGAAGTCCCAAGAAGAAATATCCAAGACAAACTTCAATTTTCCTGAATCTCTGGCTGGTAGCTAGAATGGTTCTTTGGTGCATATTGCAGTTAGCCTGAGCTTATAGGTCAAGCATGCCGTAGTGAATTCTATGAGAGTATATTTATGTGTTCAGTAATTAAGAAAAATGTCAAACTGTCTGAAGGAGAATCCTTTCAGCTGAAAAGCCATTGGTCTTTTAGATTTTTTTATAAGGTGTATTATTGTGCTTAACCTCCTTCGGGGGAACACTTAGGAAATGTGTTAAAAATATATAAAATTATGGCTCTCCAGTATATTAATTATAGCAGCATAGGCTGCCTTACAACTACTTGTTTCACCTTATGCATCACCTTTGGTTTTAGATATACATTACTAAGGAAAGATAACACCTCTGTAGGGTTTACGTGGTTTATATACCTTATGCCTGATTCTTTCTCCTAGAGTGAATTGTAACCACACAGCATAACAGAAAACATACACAGATCTGGCAAACAGAGATTTATAAACACAATTTACATCAGGGTAAATTCTTCTTCTTCTTTTAATACTCTTAAATCTTTGAAATCTTAGGAGAGGGAACTCTGCAGACATACAGAGTAGAAAAAGATGCCGTCTGGGAAATTTTAGCCTGAATTCCAGTAGCTCTGCATTTATTTTTATTTCCAGTCTTACACACAATGCCCTATTTTAGGAAAGAACATCTGGGCTGTGTGTGAACATGTATGTAAAAGTCACCCAGAGTCAGGGTTCTGTTCTGAAATAGGGCTAGAGAAAAAGCATAATTTCACTGTCATCCTAAGGCAATCTATGTCTTTGCTGCAACGAAAAGGTCCACACTCCCCATCTTGTCTTTGAGTCACTCACATGTCCTTAATATGCTGACTCAGCTTAAAATTACCCAACCCCCCCCCAAAAACAGGAAAAAAAAAAGTTAACAAAGATCAGTTTCCAATATATCAGCTCTTTGCTCAACTAATAAAACAGCACGAGCTCTAGACCTGGCATAAGGCAATGGATAGGAATGCCCAGATGAAGAGAAGGGGGAACTGAGGCTCAGCAGCTTCCCTCCAGCAGTTTGCTCAGAATATAATCATAAATGAAGCAAAAGATCTGCTGCAACATGGAGTCAATCCCTTCACGTGGAAAACTCAGTTTCTTAAAATTGAGCTTTTCTTGACATAGCACTTTTTATAGAAGGTTTACTCTCTTTTTTGTCTTATTTTTAATTTTTACATTTTATCTGCACCACAGATTTGAAGGCTCTAGAGTGAAAATTTCCAAACAATCTTAAGTAATTTTAAGGTAAACACTTTTTTTTTTTTTTTTTTTTTTGAACACTATCTTAGTGCTTAGGTCTTTTACCTTTCCACAAGGATTCCTTGTTGAAAATAGAAATTTGGCTTCTAATCTACTGACGTTCTTTTGGAAATTTTATGATGGACAATATGTTAACCTTTAACTAGTAAGTGAAATTCATTTAATACAGACTTCAAGTAAGTTTTACGTTTAGAGTTTGTCAATAATAAATTTCTGGTAGGAAATATCCTTTTTTGAAAGGAAGCACTTTTCTGGTGGGAAAAATGAAAATGATGGGTCCCTGGTTGCTCACCTAGAAGACTGCTATCAGTTTCAGTTTTTACATGAATGGTCCAAGTTCCTGGACCATTTGCTACTTTCAGCAAGGACAGGCAGGGTAAGCATCCGTGGCTCTTTGGCAGTGAGGCTGAAAGGATGAAAGACTCCTATCAATTTTTCTATGTCTTCAGGGAGAAAGCAAAGCTCGCAGGAGCCTTCAGTACTCAGAACAACGAGAAAATGTATTTCTTTTCCTGTGATATTTTTTTCTGGAGATTTTATCACATTTCTGTTTTAATTTGTCTTGTTTTGACTGAATATGCTTAATTACAGGACTCTAATGTTTTTTAGCTGCTAGGGATGCCCACTGATGGCTAATAAACAGGCAACTATATTTCCGGTTAAAATGTGTTGTGGTGCCAGGCCAGGTGCTAGCACAGGCATTATTGTAATTAACATGGGAGGGAAATAAGGTTCAGAAAGATTTTACTGGGGCTTATAATGTTCTGGTGGGAATGGGCCTTCCTCACTCTCCCGAAGGGAAGAGCTGCCTCTGTTCGCAGGTGAGGATATTTCTCTAAGCCCAAAGCAGATTTCCGTAAGATGCTGTAGGCTCCAAGTTRTGACATCAGTAAAATGCTGTGCTGATCCTCTGCATAGAGCAGAAAAGAAAGACTACAAGAGATTTACCATTGCCTAGGATTTTAAACAGAAAACACGAATAACCCCATAAGATCTGTGAAACTGGTGAATAAAAGTATTTTTTAAAAAGCTTATGTTTTGCTATGATATGCTCAGCATGAACATTCAATTAGCGCTTAGCATTCAACATGTGCTGAGGTGCTTTAAGTGCTTATCTCGTAAATGTAGACATGAATTCCCTGAGCCCAGAGTTGTTGAGAGGCAATAGTGATACAGGTATCCTTTCCTCATTGCACTCTATTTCTGGTATGGAAAATTTTCAGGCTGTTTAGCCATCTCCCGGAAAGGGGGCTGTAAAAATGACTGAGAAAAGGACGCTAGTGACTGAATAACATTTGAACTATTTGGTAGGGCAAAAGCCAGAAGCTGAGAAGAGAGATGAACAGTTAGAAAAGTGCCAGCTAAGAACTTCTAAAAAATTCTCTTCAGCAAAAGTGAAAGGAAGAGGTGTAAAGGTCTTGATCATCCCTCATGACCAGTATAAGTTTATGGCACATTGAGAGGTTGCATATGATTTTGGCTTCTTTTCTTAAACTAATACTTCTTGGTAAGTCATTAAGAATTAGGTGCATTGCAAAATGCCTATGTTTTTCAAGTTGACATAAATATTGCATTAATTAAACCTATTAAAAAAATTAAATGATATTTCATTAACTAATATCCTCTATTAGGATAATTTTGACTAATTATAGTTATTAGACTAATGGCCTTAATCCTGAAACATAATGTGTTACAGAAGGTTAAGAAGCCTATGACAAATTGAAAATCAAAAGCATGATCATACTCTTTTTTAATATTTTATACAGCTACTACTGATGATGGTAGCCATGACAGCAACAGTTTCATTTTTTGCAACTCTGGGAAAGAAGACAATTTTTTATGACTTGCTAGTGATTTTAGGTGCCCAATAGGAAATGTTATAGAGGTCCTGATTTTTAGAACATAGGTGCTCATCATTATGAAAATTTAACCTCTGATATGTTATACTAAAAAAAAATGCATAATTCTATCAAAGTTCTTTGCAAAGAAGAGTAACATTTTAAAGAAAGGAAATTTCACTTACATTAAAAGGTTATGTTTTGTATGTAGCTGCAATATATCACATAAATACTATTTTTGCTGACACCTCCCATAGACAGCTATGTACAGTCTGAAAATGCATGTTAATACCTCACTATCTGGCAGCACAAGCGGGATCAAATAAGGGGGAGTGCATGACCCCTGGATCATATTTTGCGGAAAAGTCAAAACCTTGGGAAATAAATTTGCTTGTGTTACATAACAAAGACTTTTTTTCCCCCAGAAAAATGAATTAAGGTTTTGGGGGTTTGATCTGCAGAGCCAATAACATCTTAACAGTAGAACTGAAATTTGACCGGAATTACCAGCTGTGTTTTAAGAAAACACGCACACAAATGACTGTGTTGTTTAGCTCTTGAATAGACAGTCATAAGATACTTTCTGTATTCATGTGGTTTATCAGCTTCAGATCCCAAGTAAACAGAGATGACCAGATTTCAGAGGACAGAACCCAAATGATATCCCATCCAAGGAACTGAAGGGATAAGAATCTAAGAGCTACATAAAATTAGAATTTTGCATCTGAAAGTAAGTACTGTATCTTGCAGATGTTCTCGTCCCAAAGAGGAATCCAAAGCAGGTTTGGATACCTAAATCCATATAGGGCAGAAAGACAGTCCTTAGAACTAGATGTTGTAAAGGATGATCCATGTCGCCTTCCGTGCCCTTTCAGAGCAGCGAAACAGTGAGCAGATGGGGATGTCTGCCTACCGTGCCTTTGAAACTAGCCTATTTTATCTTGCAGAAGATTACACAGCTGACTGTTCTGAGATGCTAAAACATTTACATGCCAGAGACACTATTGCCATTGTACTCACTGTTTCTGAGGATTTGAACATAGCTGTGAACACCAGTTTCAACATTAAATTAACTATAGAAAGTCAAAAATATTTTTAAAACTAGTCAGTGATGTTTTGGAGTGTCACTGATAATGATTTTACTTTTGATGTCATTGTAACTCTTAATTGTAGTTACAAGATAATGTTTCATTATTTACTCTTGACAAAAATACAGAGGAAAATGCTTCAGGTATTTGAGTCAGAGAACTATTTTCTTATTATAACTGACCTTACTTCTTTGGAGGTTGACTCTAGCAAATCTTTATTGATCTTTCTCTGTACAATTGATTCAATAAGCTCAGTTTTTTGTTTGTTTATTTGCATGTTTTTTATATTGTGACATCTGTTTTTCTTTGTTTACCTTGTTGTTTCCTATATAYAACTTCTGTAATTGTCCAGATGGTTTCTTCCAATAGATTTTATGATAATGTTTCGGTATCCCTAAGTTCTCACATCTCATTCCTGTGTAGTTTCCTAGTGCACAATGTGTGTTCCTCACGTCATAACAACCTCCCAAAGCTGCGAATCCTCCGCGTAGAGGCCTGGAAGGGAAATTGCATGTGTTATTAATCAAGAGCTGGCTATGCAGGCTCTCTCATGGCTGGTCTCCTTTAAGACACAACTATTAGAGCTCTGAGTTGCCATGCCATTTCCTTATCACAGGGTAGCAGAGATGAGTTTCTGCTGTGGGTACATGGCCCACAGACAGCGAACGCAGAGGCTGACATGCTGAATCAGGCTAATGGGCTCTCTAACATGATATTCTTGTGATGATACTGAACAGCACTATATGAAAGCATTACAGAATTAGATATGAGATCCCTGWAATGAAAGGGACATTTCTTCCTAACTCCAGGCAATTGCTGTGAGGACTTGGATTGTGAAGCATGAAGAATGACAACTCAAGTATATTTTTTTAATCTTTGGCAAAGCAATTGTGGTTCTTACTGTTTGTACTCATTTCTCATTCTTTTCTGAGCCCTAGAGTTTTTTGTCTCAACCATGTTTTATGACAGATACTTTGGCAGTAATGATAGGCATACAAAAATCACACATACACAAAACAAAGGGTGCCCAGTATAGGAGTTTACAAAATGAAAACTACATGGGCTACTTCCTCCTGATATTTCTTCTCTTTCCTATGATGCTTTTGAACTGTTTATGTTGAATGATTGATAACATTATTTTTTAGAAGAATATTTTTGATAGGTCTCCCATTTTACTCAGTATTTAAGATGTACCTGCCCTGGACGTGAACCAGCACTCTAGTGAAAGATGCTATTGCCAGGAGCATCATTACTTGCTGCAGAAGTAGGGAAATACTTAATGAATGGGCAGAGGGTGGCAAGTTTTCAAGTCTGTGCTGTAAAAAACAGGGACTCAGGAACCTGTCAAAGAAAACACAACAATTTTAACATGTAGAAGAAAAAAAAAGTTTATTTCTCCCCAGCCTTATTAAAAAAAATGAATGCATCATTTCACTGTAATTCACAAGCTGAAACACTTGCATGTGTGCAATACAATGGCACTAATCAGCAGTCATCTAGGTTGGGGTCTAAAATTTCTCAGTGTTTTTAAAGATGTTCATGATACTATGAGATTGGTTAACTCTAACAGAAACTTCTGGTTCAACCAGTTCTGGGTGTGACTACCCTGTGAAAGTCGGAGATTGGCCCAGTTTAGGAACTGCTACCTGTAACACTTTCTGCTGGAGACATTACAGATGCATAAAGTTCTCTGATAGTTTCACCTTGCCCTCAAATGCCCCTATTAAATAGCACGTGAAAAGTAGGGACAGATGGGAAAGTATAGAGCTCGTAAAGTAATACGTTGCAATTCAGAACAGCCTTAAGGAATTTTAACTCAAAGCAAGAATCTGGCCTACCTTACTAGCTGGGACATTCATTTTTAACTTCTACCTAAGTTGTAATTTMTTTATTTTTTGTTCTTCCCCCCTCCCCTTGACCCATTTCTAATCCACGGTAGAACTGCACTTTCAACCTACGAGGTTAATAGCCTGAATGAGAGAGTAACATGTTTTACCAAAAAAAACCCCACAATTGATGTGGCATATCATCGTTATACCAAAAAAAATTGTTTTTGCCATTTTGGAATGTTGTGAAGAGCTTTAGTAGTCTGAARCAGCATGATTACCTTGCACAGAATCCATAGGGACTTAACGTTATTTATCATGTTTGTCTGTGGAAGTACTTTTATAATTTTATCGGTTTTTTTTCAGTTAATTTACCCTGTGATAACGTGAGCATCACTGGTTGGTCACAGAATCACCTCCCCTAAAGACAAGCAAGAATAGGCTGCTTTCCAATCTTCCAAAATAGATTGACTATTTTTTTGTTAGCAGTTCAGCTATTTAATTCATTCCATTTCCACAATCCAGTTCCGGTAAATTACTGCGATTTAAATTATCACTTCATTATGGCATTTCCTCTTTTGTCATCTTGATCTTTGACAGTGCCTCATCTTTATTACCTGCAAAGAATAGCTTTAGGGTAGCTATATACCTCTTAAGAGTGGTAAAGAATGATGGCAAGAGCTCATTTGCCTTTTCTGCAGTGTTGAGGAGGATAGACCGGTTTTCTTACTCCCTGGCAATCTAATTTAAAATTGATTCTTTAAAAGTTGGTCAAAAAGACTGTAGAGAGAACTCCACATGCCAGATTTTTCCCTCCCTATTTTAAACACACCAAAAATTTTTCATTGCTTCCCCCAAAAACAATCTAAACCTGACCAGATGCTTCTCTTCAAGTTAATCATCAGCGAGTGAATCTGCATTACTGTTTTACTCCAGACCAAGAATGCATTTTTGAAATAAATCTCTTGAAAATCTCCACTTGATTCTCTTTGGCTTGGTTTACAAAGAGGTATTAAAGCACATTTTTTGGATAAAACTGAACTGGGAAACAGATATGTATCTAATATAGCTCAGCTCTTAGCTCTTTCTATTCCCAGGTGCCGAACAGCACTTGTCTGCTCTGTTGACCCTCCCTGAARCATATGTAGTGTCATCAGTCCTCAGTACGAACTGGTCTGCTGCCATGCCGCTTGCAGATTTGAATATAACCAGTTCCAGTCTGGCCAAAGTCTTTGGCCCTTCTGCAGCTCACCAGCAGAACAACGGTTCCTCAGCAGTTTGCTTAGAGGGCTATGTAGGAACTGGTAACACTAATTCATCTGCAGCTCTTCGGTCTTTCCCTGAAATACTAAGAACTAAGGCATTTACAACATCTGTGAACTGAGAAGTTAGGCGCTTCCCCAACTAACCTAAGTGTCTGGGAGCCTGAATCTTTATGGCAGAGCAGTATTCAGCAGAAATGATAATCCAAGCCAAAAGGCGGTTCCTTAGCTAAGCTGTAGGAAGTAAGGATAAGACATGGAAGGAAATCAGAAACCTGAGATTCATTACAAATTTCTAGCCATAAGCATGTCCTATAATATATTAATTTGAATCAATTGGAAAAGTGATTCAAGTAAAGTAGTAGGGTTTTTTTTTCCTATCTAGCTCTTTACCCTTTTATCAGTGAGAATATTTTCCTTCTCTGCGTACCAACCTTCAGTATTTGCACTTCAGATTACCATGGAAATCTCTTAATTTATACTTTATTTAAATATTGTTATTTTCCTCTCTGTTTGCTCAACCAAGACTGAATTTCAGTTTCTAGAAGACACATTACTGGCTTGAGTAATCATTTAATCATGTTATTTTTATTTTCCTTTCTGCTTCATTTTTAAATATAAAATTGTTTAAATTGCTAAGTCTGGTAATTGTTTATCATTCACATACATACACTTGCCACTGCTGTTACTGTCTGAAATGGAGACAGGCTCAACTCCCTTGGCTAATTCTAATGTTTTGTTGATCATAGTGTTGAGACTGGTAGAAAACAGGGCTAAAGACACCTGAGGAACTGTGAGAATTTTCCTACATCATGTTCCAATCTTGAAGACCTATACCACATCCAGCAGCCTTGATGCGGAGACTGTTGCACTCAGACCTTATCCCCAACAGATCTACTATTGGAAAATTAAATATTTGGGCAATAACTAAGAAAGAATGTCTACCTGYACCCAGTAAAAAGTGTAATCATTTCAGCTGCAACATATTTATTACTTGGACTTACACAAAAGGAGATTATAGTATTTTCATTTGTCAAATATTTTACTCAAATAAATTTGGGGTTTTTTTCAGATCAAATCAATGGCATTCAGCAAATTTCTGTAAGAATATAGGGAACAAGTTAATTCAAATATCTCTTCTGTCATTATCTAATTTAGGTACTTTTCAACTTTAAGATAACTTAAGTCATCTTTAAGATAACTTTACAAATTATTTGCTTTTATGTTTCTCTTTCACCATATATATAACAATTTTACTGCACTTATTAGCAGAGATAGCAAAAGAAACTTGAACCAATATTTAAATATCATTGTTATTCATTTAAAAACTTCTGGGTAAACTTTCAAGAGTGTACTGGGGTTCTGTACAAATGCACTATTATTTGCTGTTGATCTGCTAAACCTTAAAGTGGTTTTCTGATCTAAGTAACAGCCCATTTTAGGTTTCAAGTCATTGCTTGCTCTAGTGGCCTTGAGAAAGGCTGAAGAATAATACTTAAAATTTCCCTTCATGTAAATGTTATAGATAGTAATTTATTGGATGGTTTACATTTCTAACACAACTCTTGAAAGCAGTAMATGTTCTTTATCTGCAGTGGCTTCATCTGTAATATTAAGAAATTTATCTGAGTGCGACTGCAAATTTGGCTTCTCAAGCTTCAATCCTTTAGACACATATGTCTTAACTTTTTTCACGTATAATTATCCCATTAATTTTAATAGGACTATTTAAAATGTTATCAAAGTTGGGGCCTAAGTGAATACCAACTGCTTCTAAAACTGCTGCCTTGAACAAAGATTTCCTCCTTGACTGAYAGAAGTCAAGGTTTTTGCATTTCACCATTTATAATATAATCTTAACAGTTAGTAYCTAATTCCATAATATAACCTCAGGTGATATACACAAGAGAGAGCATTTTGTGTTTCTTGTGTTTTAGTTCACTGCAGCAAGTCAACATTCAGCTTAGAGCATYCACTTTTCAGGGATGTGCAGGGTTTGGTCTCACTCACTGTCCTGAAGGAGATAGCTCYATAGGACTACTAGCCTTAAAAAATACATATATATTTTCTACTTCATTTCTGTAGGCTCCGTTTTGAATTGCTAAGTATGAAGAGAATATCAGCTATTTCGGTTGCCATAGAATAAAATACATTTTCTCATTATTTGAGCAAGGATTCTCTTTTTTCAGTTTTTCTTATCTGAGGTGGCTGGAAATAATTTTGCTACTTACATGATCCAATGACAAGTGTTTTTTTTCTTCCAGTGCCATCATTTCTTCTCATAGCTTTGATTGTTAAAAACACCAATATCAAAAAGGGATCTTCATCGATAGTTGATAAAGAGCAACTAAGACATGTTAGATTCTTATTTTCCACTGCCTTACACACTCTGTCATTTATATCAGTGCAAGGTAAGTGCTAAACAGCTGTCATACTTTTTCTGATTAAGTGTTCCACAGTCACCTAGCACTCACTTTGCTCAGGTGTGAGTGACTYTGCACTGTGTCAAGCAGTAAAAAATCTGATAGCAGGCTGGCATGAGGCTTATGGATTTTTGTGCACTATCTAAAGAAGATAAGATGCTGTAGCTCTGTGAGAAAGCTTAGACGATCACAGGCCAACATCATGGTATGAATCAAGAATAAGAACTGAAGTAGAACTTGCCGAAGCTGGGAATAAATTGGTGATATAGGGCAGGGTCTTGCAACACACCTTACAGCAATGTTTGGTCTAACCAGGGTATATATACTTGGTATATACTAAGTAATATTGATATAAATTTGAATAATTTGGGTAAATACAAATGTTCCTGAATAGATCTCTCAGCAAGTGATCTGATTCTGTTCTGAAACTGATGTTAAGCAATGTCTGGTTTCAACGTTGCTCATTTTAAGCAAGTTATGCAAAACAGTTACTGTTTCAATTATTAAAAAGACTTTGCTTCACTTTTCAGAGAGATTAACATGAATGCAAATAAAAATACTTAATTACATATGCAAAAAATCATATTTCTAAAAGATATAAGTAAAGAAGTAAAATAAAAAATGTGCTGAACTTATTTGCACTGAGTTTAAAAGTCAAAGGTACTTATCCAGCTGTAGAAGATCACCATTTGTTAAAGATTCTATCTCCCTATCCGCCTTATGTTTCAAGTTGCATTCATAAGAGAAAAGATCTTCCTGATGAAACAAATTAGCCTTTTGGTTATTATTTTTTGGAGTCTTTTGAAGGGTCTAGACCTATTTTCATGTCTGGATAAAGGATAACAYAGACATTTCACATGGGAAATACCCAAATGTACATAGCACTTCGGGAATAGGTAAAGGAAGATCACTACTTCCCAGCCAGGAATCCATGTGTCTCTGATCTACAAGTTCATGAGTAGTCTTCTCCTGCTTGAAGGTTACAAAGCCTTCCAGACTTCAACAGAGATTTTTGGCTATGGTCTGATCTATAGGCACAGTTCATTATTGAGTAGCCTATTCTCCTCTCTYAAGTCTGAGGGCTAGGCTTTAAATATCTGACTCCAGYGAACCCACCAAATGGGATTAATTTMACTTTTTACTTGTATAGATGTGCTTGTCACCTTTTCCTTCTTGCTGATGCTATGAATTAAGCATGACTTGAGCAGTCTTTGGGTAATTTTGTTGCTCCCTTGAAAATTTATTCTTGGCCCCTGCATATATGAATTACTAAGTGTCCTCTGTAGCATGACCTGCTCCTTGTCAACCAGCCTTTTCACCTGTGGATTAGTATCTGCCTGCCACCATCATTTTAGAGACAAAATAAATGAGTATATCAGAACCTAGGTTTACAAACCTGTTTCCCTTTCCTTTGTTGCCCAGACCTTTTTTCCAGGATTCTGCCTCCCAGAAGATGCAGAGGAATGGTTGTTGATTCACCTGTGAACAGCTTTACATATTCTGTAAATCATCCTGCTCACTTCTCTACAAAACAGCTTTATGATTMAGGAATATATCTTGCCACTCCCCTTAAATATAATAAGCATTACTTCTCTTCTTTGGAAAAACAGATGACGCTTTGTTAAACCAGCTGCTGTCTACTGAATTTGACAGATCAGTCCTTGCCTTGGTGAGGAATAATACATCTCACTTTAATTTTCTCCTTAGTGATTCATGGTGTTTTTCACAATCAGTGTAAACCAGCGTAGGCTGGCATTGCTGCTGAAATGTACGGTCAAGAACCACTTGTGTCTGCCCATTCTCACCCTGGCACTGCCTTCCTCTGTGCTTGCCCAAATGTGCTGAACCAACCCAGAAAAGAAGTAAGATTGCAGTATGGCAAGTGTCAGTGGTGTGCAGACAAGAGGATGCAGCCAGGGCTGGCAGCAGCAGCAGAGCTAGTTTATGTCTGCCTAAACTGGTCGTGAAACTTCGGCATTAAGATACCTTGTCAGCATGAAGCATCTTTATTGGTCAAAATGTCTTTTATAACAGTCCTTGCATTGGCAAATGTATTTGGTACAAACATCTCAAGACAAACCTTATCAATGACGTGAGACACAATGGATAATATCAGCTGRAGATGAAGAAAGGTTTGGGGTGACTTACTGTGTATTTCTTCTAGGAATAAAAACAAGTTTCCTTTGCTGAGCTTTAATTCCTAATCACTTCTCATTTTGTATGGTTATGCAGGGTTTTTCAGTTTCAGAGAAATAAATTTTATCTCTTTCACCTAATCAAAATCTTTAGTAAATATGTATTTATGTTACTGCACAACTTTGCAAAATAATCTCCTATTGTATTTTCCAAACAAGATTTCTGCTGAAGTGTTCAATTCTCATACRGCACTTACCTTTTAACTGTGCATTTAATTCTTAGCTAATTGCCATCAATATTTATGCTGTTGAACTTTTATCCTGCTACATATTGTATAATTGCTACCATTAGATCATCTCCCAGAGGTTTTCTTTTCAGATTCRTATAATGTACCCATGTCACTCTTCTGCAAAGCGCAGATTTTTATAATATTTTTATTGTCTAATACTCAGTTTATAGTTGGGTACAGAAATGAGGTTGATGACTTCCAATAAGCTTAAATTTGATAACTTCATATTCACTTTTTAATGTTAATAACACATCAGTAGCGCTGTTGTCCGTTATTTTCCTTTCAAAAGTCAATGTCTTTTGGTGATATTTAACTGTGTATCCTGAAAGCAAAATGCATGGGGAAGCATAAGCTGACTTTTAATACCTTTACTTGTTCTCCAGGAAACCCTTTTGCTGTGTCTGTATTGGTAAATGGAACAGTGTCAGAGCCCTTTTTTGGGTAGTGGCACAAGATTGCCCTTATTGTTTAACTTTCGACATTCTGGCATGCTAGTTCACCTATACAAACACTCTCCCATACAACACCGAGATAAGAGTTGGAGGAATACCATGTCTGCAGGGCTATTCCCAATGAGGATGCAACCACCTAGTTTTTTGAATTTCAGAATGCCAACTGTTCCATGCAGCCTGGTTTTAGGGCTAGAGAATGATAATTTATCTGTTTTATTTAATAGTAAGGACCCAGAGTTTGAGCCTATCTGAGCTCTGAGTCTTGAGAAAAAAGGAGAAAATTCAGCTTTAGACAAACCCACCAAATCTGAAAATTCCCTATGTTCAAAATGCTGAGATGTGACAAAAGATGTGAAGAAATAATTGAACAGAAGTTTTACTCATATGTGTTGCATGAGAGTTATTGATAAATTGAGTGCAAAAAAGGTTTCCTGTTTCATGACATTTTTCAATTTCCAATTCTTTCTATTTTTAGTGTGATCCAAATGTCAAATTAGTGATACTTTCTAAAAAAATATAAATGAGACCCAATAGCTAGGATTAATCTTGCCATTCTGCCCAGATATGTGAGAAAAATTCAGTTGATTCGGTTTAACTGGTTCAGAAGTATTTCTGGATTTTCCACRTTTCAGGTAAGGATTACAGCATTAGAATTCAGTGACAAAAACATTTTTGGCGAGTTCTTGGCGACAGTAAACTGACCATAGTTTTTCAATGTATCGCTCAGTTTAGAATAGCTAAGCAATACTTTGGACTCATATACTGAAAATCTTAAAGACAAATGAAATATATTTGTCTGTACTAGGCACATCTGTAACCACTGTGCAATACTCAGTCTGATGTGGTATCAATACATCAGTAAATATACTTCTGATCTTCAGTGTATTACCTGAACAGTTACAAACAAGATTTAAAATTGGAAAACACAGCTGAAGACGTAAGAAAATAAACATGTTTATTTTATTATGTTCTATTCACAGCGCTTGGAGAACAGTTTTTCACAGAATTCCTCAAAATAATGCCATATTTGCTGTCTAGTGTGTGAAAAGGACAGGACATTTAGTTCAGTAGTTCATTTGCAGATTTTGTCTTGATTAAAGGGTAGTCTATCAAGACAAACCTGTTTTTAATTAAGATAATCAAATAAGAGTATAAGACAAGGAACTTCTAAGTATGCAAATTTGAGGGGAGAAATTGAGGAGACTAGGAAAAACATGCCTGTTTTTTACAGATCCTACTTCTTTTTGTTGGGGAGACATAGTATATTGGTTTCCTCAGCACCAAAGCAAAGTAGAAAAGAATAGAAATATGGCTGGATGCTGTAGAGAAGATTACAATATCCTATACTAAGTGCATAACAAATTTTTTTTTAACCATAATAACTTGCCTGGTATTTCAACACACGTAAATCTTTGAAAAGAGACAAAGAGTAGCAGTATTCCGTAGAGGCTTTTTCTACTAGATGGAGAAACAGAGATGGCATTGTCACAAGTTGATTATCCAGGTTTCTTAGTACCACACTAATTTTCTCTATTTGCAAGCAAGTCGTTCTCTTACACTGATTTACAGGAGTACAGATTAGTGTTGATAACAGCTGTGGGAACCAGAATATCCTCAGTTGTGGTTTCTTTTGATTGTAAGAATCTCACTATAAACCAGGGTCATATCTCTATTGACCGATTATTCCTTCATCTCACATTAAGTTTATGCTGAACTATCTCTCATGGGCAAATTTAAATTCCCCTGTTACTTGCCCCTCTTAGACAATCTATGAATCAATTGGATTTCTTCTCCACACGACTGAAGAAAGAGTATCTTTGCTATATATACTCTATTGCTGATCATTTACTAGCATCCCCCTAGTCCTAAGTCTCTGCTCTTATACATTTGTTTCTCCTCTTTGTTCACTGACCCCTAATAGAACTCACTAATAACATTCAGATGCCTTTAGGGAACACCCTCTTTGAACACGTTGCAGTATATTGCAGCAATTAAGATTACCTTTTGAAGCCATTACATGCTTAAATATAATCCTGATATTGATGACATTTTCTAAAATCAGGTAGACATTAAAGTCTCTTTGCAACAAATTTTCTGGTGGTTGGCTCTAAACACCTCGTGCACACATTGTGAACCAGCACAGGTCCTACCTAGGTAGCATTTGAAAGCGGAACACACTTCAGCAGGCTGGGCGGCACTGAGTGGTACTCCTGGTGGGCTGTGCTAATCATAAAGGCAGCTAAACCTAGAGCCTCCTTCGGGAGATGGATCACAAGACACTATCGTAAAATAATTTCCCATCTGCATTTATGCAGCTGTACCAGTGGCAAGAAARCCTTTAGCAGATATCAAACCATTAGGATGGGTATAATTACTTCAAACAGGTTAGAAAGAGCTGTCTTAAAACCTCTAGTAACTAGAATTCTGCCATCACTCAACAGTAGAGAATTAGTAGCCCCAACAACTCTCTCCAGACATTTATGATGGCGCTGAGATCTCGAACATACCTTTCACAATAAGGTTAAAAATACATGGTGGATAATAACTAGTTTGTGTGTATCTCACTGTTGTGGAGATGATTTTGCATTTTGAATTATGGAAGTACAGGGGCTTACGTTTAAGAAGAATAAGATAGGTATTAAACTAAGCAACCTCTGGATAAAAGAGCTGCTCGGGTAACATGCACGTTTATGAAATCCAATTTCAAATGCCAGAGGAAGCACCTCACATGGCATTGAATTATTGCTGACAGCCCTCACATCTGAGAGGATTATGGGATGCCATTGCATTATGAAAGTACAGAAACATGAATAATATGTCCCACTTGTGGTGCAGGAGAGCCAAGCATATCTTCATGGTAACAGATATCTAAATATATATATATTTAAACATAAGTAACTGGTGCCTTCTAGTCAGAAAAAAATGAGCTAATACCTATAAAAGGAAGAAAAATAAATAAAAATATATATATTATATATATATATAAAAATATATAAATTTATATATATATATAAAAATATATATATAAAAAATAATATATTATATATTATATATTATATAAGTGTATATATGTACATACACATGTGTATATATGAAAACACACTTTTTTTCAAAGAAAGCTCTTCAAAATGCAGAATAGTAAACTATTGCACAAATAAGTATCTCCTRATAAACAGAAAAACGTCTATAACAGTAAGGCAAAATGCATTATTTTTCCCCTCAGATTTTTATACAAATATGATATTTTGGATATAAATCCCACTCAGATAATTAGCAATATTGAAATTGAAAATAAATTCATAGGTAATTATTTAAAAGATGATGTACATCAGCAGCAGGAGAGCAGTGTTCTCAGTTTCACTCAATGAATCATGCTGAAACATTTTTTTGATTTCTTTAAACAGTTTTTGATTACCATCTGTTAGTTACGAAACAGCAACAATTATCATGCTCATCTATCTGTTGAAAAAAAAATGAGAAAATGAAAGCAAATACWGAACTGAGCCAGACTCAAAATTCTATTAAAAACATGTCTAAGAAAAATGACTGCACCCAGGAGATTAATTCATGATTTCTGGAAAGAATCCATGCCACAACCTGCAGCAGTTTGCTACAAGCTTGACATGTGTCTGTCGTTTTAGAGACTTATGAAACTTTGATACCAACATGGTGACAAAAGGGCAAAGGGTGTTGAGAGAGGTTTATTGACTAAAGGGAAGATGGAAAGAGCAGMAGTGCATGGTGGTCTACATCCCTGTCCCCACTTTGCTCTCCCGTGTGGCTGACCTAGCAGAGCTGCAGAGTGTGTGTGGGACCAGATGTTCCAAAGGCTCTCTGCCCTGGAGAAAGTAATAAAAATTTTGATTTAATAGCCTGCTGTGCAGTTATCATCCAAAGGTGATGGGGTATATTGCTTCCCCTTTGAAAAACAGAAGAAGATGGCGAAGAAAATGTCAGTCAAAGTTCCCAATCTTTTCTTTGACCATTTCTTGACAGTTCCAGTTGCTATGCATTGCTCTTTATGATACTCTGGGCAGAGTCATAAAGTCTGCTGTTTTGAAGGGGACGAGGGAGGTTCAAAGAACTCTAGTCTGATTATGACAAGGGCATGCTCCAATTCGTTCACAGTGCTTGTAAAAAGGTGATATATAAACTTTGCAAGGAAAAAGACTTGTCAATATAAAATCTTCCCCTATCTTTTTTCTTTCTCTTTTTTTGAGATAATCAAGGAAGAGATGGAAATACTTTGGAGGTCAAACTCAGTGRATAGGGATTATCTATAAATGCTTCCCTGGAAGAACAATACTGTATTTACTACATCTAGTGTAACAAGTCTTTGTTTGATATSGGTATCTGTGCTTCCTGTGGCCTGACCTTCTGGATCATAAGGGGTTTTGCTCCTTTATGATGAACAGAGGAAAAAAAAAACACTAAAACACTGAGCCACTATATTTCCATATATTCTTTATTTAGGACTCTAGATGAATAGGAACACCAGAGAAAAGGAGTTCTTTGCTCCTGTCCATTGATGAACAAAGAATGCTTCAGATACAGAGGCATTTTTTCTACCTAATGGTCTTCGAGCGGAAGTTTGGAAGTTACTATAATTTTACGGAAACTTAAACTTGTTTAAATTGCCAATTCATAGAGCACCAAGAAAGCTTTGTAAGTTTCCACTTATAAAGGACTTATAAGTCCCTTTGTGAGACCTAGTCTCATTCATACAGATCCTGCATTATTGAGAATACTGTCTGGCAGAAGATGAAACAAAGGTKTTTCACCTTGGGTTCTTGTTTTCCTATGAGATGTCACAGTGAAAGAAGTCTCTGCTGAATCACAGACTGAAGCAGCTGAGCCTCGTGGTCCCTGAGATTCCTCTTAACCAACTTGTAAATAAATCTGAAATCACTAAGCCTGATTATGTGATAGACCCTGAGGACAGGAATAAGAAATACTTCCTAAGGAACGAGAGGCAGGCTTTCATAAGTACAGTTTAATATTTACTGGAAACAACATGAACGTAATTTGTATGGGGAGAAGGAATAGATAGCGCAGAACAAAGATACTATTCTATTGCATGTCTGGATACATGGCTAGGATACCAYGTTAAATGGCTACTGACAAAATTTTGGTTAAGTTATATTTACCATTCATTTATAGTCATATTAAGGTTGTGTTTTCCACAGTTGCAGCTGTGCTCCTTATTCCTCTAATAAAGTTTTCCCRGTTTGAAAGAGCCTCAATGCAAAGAGCAACACAGGCGAAAATTTGGGGTCTCCAGAGAAATTATTTAGTGATATGAGAAAATCTGTGTGGGATTTCAGAAAAAAGTATTTCTCAGTTTAGTAAGGAACCTGGGTGTTTGCTGCTGGGATACATGACAGAATAGATAACATTTGGAGGACATGTCTCTGGAACATCTAACTTAAATCCTAAGCAGCCTTGTAAGAACTTTCTGATCCATGCTACTGTGACTGAAAAACTGTTGCACCAGGCAGGCATAAGTGAATATTAAGTCTATTGTTCTTTACTTTACTCTGTTTTGAAGTCAGATGACAGTCTGACATGAGCATTGACAGCAATAAGGAAGTTTTGAAAGGATGGCATGAAAAAAAGACTATAAATTACATTGCCGATATTCCTCAGCTCCACCATCTGCCTGCATTCTATTGCATTCAGTTGTTCCAATAAAATCCCAGTGAAACAGAGATGTGATGTGGATCTCTAGCAGAGCTGGCAAATCAGCTACTACAGTTGAACAACAAAAACAGTTAAAGTTCACATTTGATACAAGAGCTTTGTCCCATGCAACACACAGCTTTCAGTTTCTGTTTGTGTCTATTACTCTGYTGCCTTGACAAAATGTTAAGCATGTAAAAAACCCTCCAAACAAAGTAAATAAGAGTAGGTCTATATTTAAAATAATCACTTTCCTCCTGCTTCTGCTTTTACACACAAATCCAGGAGAAAAAGCGCTCCTTTGTGACAGCTATGACCACCTTCCATGACAGGTCAGCAGATGGTATCTTTAAGTGATGAACCTGACAACTTTGGGGGTCAGTTAACTGAAAATGAAATATTGTAAAGGGAAAATGTGCAGCTTTTCAACTACAGTTTCCTAGTGCTATCCAACAATAGCACAGATGAGGATTCAGTGCYGGTCAAAGAAAATCATTTGCTAACATGTGATTCGAGGGTCATTAATCTTGGTTGCCCATCCTCCAGTTTCAGGATGAAAAACATTTTAGCTCAGCAGGTGATGTTGTCAGTGACAAATGAACAAGATTAAAATAAAGTGATGTAGACAAAGCAAACTGTCTGAAAATGAATCTTCCTACATTTGGAAACTTTTATGATTCTTGCGTTACTGAAAACAATGTTAGTGGCTTTCCAGATTTGTTCTAAAAGAATTAAGAAATACTTTTCAGTGACAGTGAACTTTAAAAAAGAAAGTCTTCATGAGAAGAAACTGGTGTTGTGTTCCCTGTTGGATTCAGGTGAATCAAGCTTTGCCTTGTCTCAGGGAAGAGTGTACATCTGCATAGTAAAATGCATTATATCTGAAGCTGAGTGCCATTATTTGCCATGAAATTTCTGTATTGCATAGGGATGGTGCACACATCACATGGCACAACATAGCCTTCTAGAAATAGTCCTGCTATGGGCACATCAGATTATGGAGAAGAGGAGTTTGTGTGCACAGCACAATGTTTGCACTGAGTAAAGATATTGAAGACAGAGAGAAATTAGCTGTAGGAGCACTAGCCTGCCAGGAAGATAATGTTCTCCATGGCAAAATGCATAAAAGATGAAATGAAAAATGCATGAAAGCAGAAGCAGTAGAAGAAAGAAGGGATGAAGATAATGCTCCTGCTGATACCAATAGTAGCTTACTCAATGCACGGTGCATTCTGTTATGCAGATATATGCTTACAATACACTTAACAGGAGTGCACCCTCTGATGTGGAAAAAGTGTGCTTCCTCCAAAAAGCTACTTTTAGTTCAGAGCTGATGGTCATTATTCGCTTTTTGTTTTTAAGTAACTAACTTGTCCATTGCATCCCTCTCTACTGTTAACCAGTGCAAGATGTRACACAATATAATCTTTAAACACTCTTGTCTAGATATATATACCTGTGGTTGGACAAGAGTCTAATTTCTAAGTTTTGACAGAGATATAGGCACTTTCAGACTAAGTAAGACTTGTTAAAATCATCAGTTAATGTAAGATAGATTTATAYACAGGAAGAAATCACGTGAGGATAACTAACAAACTGTTCTGTGCCCATATAGTCTTTATTTGTAACAGTCATTTCAGTGTTAATTATATTGCTTTCCTGACCTTGGGACAAAAAACTTCTTGCTTTGTTTAATCCTGGAGAATGAAAGATGAAGGACAGTCTAATGGGTAAATATGTAAATATTCAGGAGCGATTACCAATGAAAGTTATTCAAGACAAATTAGGACAACTTAACAGGAAGTATTCCTGGAGWACTTAAGATGCTTCATAGCACTGGCACTAATATTAGTTTTCAGACTACATAATGCTTTTATTACATGACCTCAAATCTGTGATGTGGCATATGACTACTTGACACCAACTTCCACTTTGCTAACTCCAAGTTTCTTGACTCTCTCTATATGATTCGGCTTAAGTCCAGCCTCAAGCTCAGGTTCAGCYGAGGAGAACTCTGTGACTGCTGGTACCTTGCATGTTTATGGCAGACAGAGGCAGTAGAAACGGGTCTCAAGCCCAGGTTTCCACAGATGCCACAACAATCCTGGCTGACTCTTCCGGACTCTGACCTTTTTTTTTTTACTTTGCGTATAGGGTCAAATTTCCCAACTTAATTATTGGTTCCTTTTGTGTCCCCCAAATAAGGAGGACTGTGTATAGAGGAGGAGTTCAGTCAGGACTAATGCAAGGACTGTTCTGTTCAGTGTGTTTTAAAGTCACAGACTGTGAAGTCCCGTTCAAAAAGTCCTTAGGGAACCAGCAGCATTGTTTTGGCAGGGTTAATGCTGAAAAATATGAGTCTAGGAGAACCAGGTCATGAGGAATTAGGAAGAACAGTTACACATCCAGGAGATGGAAACAAATATAAATAAGAAAGAAGAGAATACAAGAATGCTGTCTGAGACAGTGAGTGCAGCAGCATGATTGAAGTAGCAAGGACTCAGTAGTTAAAGCTGGCTGTGGGAATCTGGCTGGGAGGGGAAGGTATCTCAAGGGGATAAGGAAAAATATTCTACAGAAAATGGCCCAGTAGATCCAGAGAAGAATGAAACAAGAAGCCATTTCTATGGTAGGGAGACCAGTAATCCCTTAACAAGTGTCTTGAGAATAAGAAAGGTAACATTAAAAAAGTAAACCTATATTATAAAAAAGAAAATAGCTGAAAAAAAGCAAAGCTAAAGAGAACCTGTAATGTCTCTGAGAAGTGAGGTAAAGTGGGGAGAAATTTCCTGAGGAATAGAAAGAGTGGCAATTAGCATGTGCAAGTGGAGAGTGGTTTGAGGCACCCCCTGGTGTCTCACTCACTTGCTTATATCCTGTAACAGACTGGAAGTCAGTGCACATCACGGCTTGGGAGCACAGTCGTATCTTTATTCTTTACATACCTAAGCTACATTGCTTCAGAGGAAGGTGGGGGATATTTCTGTATTAGGATTTCCAAGGCCACCTCCTTCAGTTGTAGCACTGCAGCTGGTTGCTTTGGTCTGGTCTGGAGTGGTGGCCCCTGCTCAGAGCGGGGAAGCTCAAGCTCTGTTAGAACATGGATTAAAATGATAGAGATGGCAATGGTAACTTAGCCAGCAGGTTCTTGGACAGTCTGGGAGAGAGGATAATTAAGGAATTGAGGCATAGTCGCTGCGACCTTTCYTCAAGGAAAACCTTTTCCTGGAAAGTGGAGTGCAATAGGGTCATAGAGAACATTTAAGAAGAAACCTAGTCTTATTACTATAGCCRAAAAAAGGAGAAGTGCAAAGTAGAAAAGCAGAAAACAAATGTGAAGAAACAAGCATGTGCAAAGCTGCCGAAAAGAAACAAGAAGGATTTAATAAGGAGCAGAAGGGAGTGGAARTTAATACTGGTGCCTACATAAACTTTTCTTTGGTCTTAAACACRGACGTAATTCCTCAGGGCCATTTTTTCATCATTTTTCATGGATGGCTGCGGTTGTCCTGGTGGAAGGGAGGAGAAACTGCTRCTGTTTCTAAGTCTCTTTGTATTATGTAAAATTGGCAGAATCAGGTGAATCTGCGCCCACACTGAGCTCCCAAACTCATGCAGTCAACGCAAACATTGCTGTAGCTATTGGAAAGAAACTCAGATATAACACACAAGAAAATCAAAAGACTATGATTTATGCCTTTCAATACTTCTCTAGATGTGCAGCTCACAGAGAGTATGTAGACCAGCTCCTTTTGGCTTCACATAGTAGTCAGCCATACGATTCCATGAAATTCATCTGTCCCTTTAGGTTGTCTTGTGTGCCTCTCCTCTCATTTGTCTATAATTTTCAACAGTTGCTGAGCCAAATAGTCTTTCATTTTTTAAAGTCTTTGACCTCTCCACTGCTTTGAATCTTCCTCCAGAGTGTGGCTGGGATGTCAGTGTGCTTTTCCATGATCAGATCTTCTAACTCGTGATGTCCTGAGCCTGGACATTCTTGTAGGCAAATCTTGGTGTCATGTGAAATATTGCTGAGAGCACTTTTTAGTCATGTTACTGAAGCCTACCTTGTTTTCTGGGGAATGAACAGAGGAAGAGATGTGGAAGCTTTTTGGAACTGATGTCCAGAAAGCTGCAGGGATGAAGGGTTTCAGCCTGTTGTTTAGGGAGACATGAACAAAGTTTTGGAAATTGGAAAAATTGTGAAATTACTTAAATGCACTCTGGCCAACTGGCCAATTAAGGGGAAATGAATCCTATTCATCAGGTGATATTAGACATCCAAGAGGTTCCTTTCAATCTCAGTTCATCAAAAATGCTAGTCTGGGATATCTACTGTGAATAATTTCTAACAAGGCTGGCACAAATATTTCCTCAGATGCATCTTATAYGTGGTGTTTATATGACGTCTAGTCAGAGCTTCTGTAGTAATAGCCTACCTAATATGCAGCCTTCTGGATTCGATCCTGACTTTCACCTTTGCAAACCAGCAGAGTTGTTCCTTCAGCATACTGCTGCAAATGAAAACAGAACTARGCTTTGAAAAAATTTTTCTAAACTCAGAAAATATTCATCTTACGAATGCCTAGTTTTTGCTTTTTACTACCCATCMGAACAAGATATTCTTAAACTCGCATTTTGTGTAAGCAGGCATACAAATATTAAAAACTTTGAGCATGTCAGGCAAATRTTTTTTTGCTACTGAGGAAACAAGATGAGAATCTCAAAACCAGCACACACATTTCCTTGTAAACTACCAATTAGTCAATAAGGTTCAACAGGGTATGCAGTTATCATAGAGTAATCATGGCTATGGAGATTTACAAGGCATAATAGAATTTAATAGTATAAATACATGGGTGATATGAAATCAACTGAATAAAAATTATACACTAAATGCTCTGTCCCTAAAACATATTTTTTTCTAAGGAGTCACCAAGTCTTACATTTGATGGTTCTCTTCTGTGTATAYATGTGTTCAAATCTTGTAAAATTTTTTTTGCCAGATTCATGCAGTATCAGATTATGGTACCTTTTACAATAAATCTGGTATTAGTCCTCAGCAGTGGAAAATCTTTTTGAAGGCAGCCTCAATCCCCTCCCTGTTGGAAGACCAGAGCCAATATTACCACTAAAAGAGCTGCTCTGTCTAGAATGAAACTCCTGAACAGAGTATGAGACCTGCATCAATAACAAGCTATTACTTCTTGGCAGAAACCCAAAGGGAAAGCAGGTGGCAGTAGCACTGCCTCTACTCTGATGATGTGAATCTCTGCAGAGGTGCAGAGGTGCAGCCCTGCCATATGAAAATACAATTTGCAGCCTCTTTTATTGGATTTGGTGAATTTAGCCCTTTTGATTTACCTTTCACTTGAAAGAAATGCTCYGGTGTTTCTTAACAGAAATAGGTGGGGAGAGAAAATCCACAGTAGCGCAATGATATTGAAATACTTTGGTGTTAAAGCCCTGAGTATGTGAGATGTAAGGGAGTGATGAAATGTGATACAAGAGCTTTCTATTTCCAGTTGCCAAAGAGTGAGTGTACAGGGGATGCATAAACCATTTAATAACTGAAAAGTTCTTCCAATATATCCTGTGAAAATAGTCTTTTTAAAACAATGACAATGTTTGAAAATCTTAAGCAGCCTTATTCTGAGAACARAAGGACTTAGCTAAATGAATGGGAAAAAATAAAGTAATCCAGCTCCATAGAGCTCCATAGAGCTGGATTAAGGCCTAAATGTTTTAGGTGTAATTATTATGAAGAAATATGATGGWTGCCTGGTTCTGAGAGCCCATCTAYTGGGTGTGTGTGTGGTAGAGTCATCAGGTGGCCCTTTTCTATTAAGACTCAATCTTTCTTCTTCCCTGAGAAGGAAGGAGGAGGTGGCAGCACAAACTGGGCAGATGAAGTGCCTCTGCGAATCTAAGAGCGACTTCTTGTGGAATAGGTTCCTTCCACCAAACGGACAAGCARAATAAACCTCCAGGTGTTTTGACTACCTGGGAGCAGCATGTGTGCTTACAGACTGGAGGCTATGTGGAGCATGGAGGCTCYGTCACCTTACACACTGCTGCTGACACCTGTAAATGACGATTAATYGTATTAAGAACTACTTCTTATGAAGCTTTAAGAGTGTCCCAAAAGCTGGCCAAACGTTATCTAATGAAACAGCGTTTGTCAGATGTCTGCTCTTGCTAAGTCCAAATATTTTTCACTCTTTTGGGTTTGATATACTATCAGAAACCCTGAATCATCCYACCTAAATCCTTAGCAGTAGTTTTGCAGAGGCAGCGGTGCTGGGAGCTTGCAGAAGCTCAGACTGGGAGAGGGGCGTGAGGACTGGGCACCATAGACTGAATTCCCTGCGTTGAGTTAGTGATGGTAACATTAGGTAACAATTTCACTGATCTGCTGCCGAGTTCATGACTCACAAACAGTTTAGAAGTACTTTGATTCCCTTGACACTGAGATAGAAATGGATTTTCTTTAAAAAAATAGAAAGTAAAAAGAGACTTCTCAGTTTTAGACCTCGTCAGCAGGATACAGGTGCTTTAAAAAATATGACTATAAACCCTCTTTTGCAATTATTCCATTCTGATTAAAATGCTTAGCAGTCATTAAAAACAACGGAAAGGAGTGATTATCTCTTTTTAGTCTGCTAGTTAAGATTTATGGAGGAAGAAGGACACAGTGGTTTCAGTTTCTGCTCCACTGAACGCCTCATGGAAGATCGATGGCATACTTCTGCAGCCCATCCTGGWCTCTTATAGCAGCAACTTTTGAATGGTAGGCAGTGGACTACTAATGAAGGTCGAGGGCGAGGACAGGTGACCTGCAGCTGGTCTGTGGAACTGCAATGAGCAAAAAGAGCTTTGAATTCCTCAGGTTGTGCGTTAGTCTGCATGCAACTGCACGTGGTTTCATGGCATGGCAGCAAAATCCCAGGATCTCTCCCTCTGGAAAGCTCAGCCAGGACTACCAGGTCTCTTTGCCAACCCAGTAAAAATAAGGAATATACAGGGTAAAGAGAGAGATACTGACTGCCAGGACCCCTYGGAGGTGGGTGAAGCATAGTAATGAGCAAAGCCTTTAAATGGTAGATATATTGACCAGTSTTCCTCTTGCAGATTACAACTTGAATATGTAGCAGTACATTTATTTTACTTTTCTGGTGATTGCCCAAATAAAAATATTTAGAATTTTAAGTGAAGAAAAGAATTTTTAAAAATTCATTTAGTACATATTTTGTCTTAATTTTCAGTTTGCATCACTGAAAAATCAGTTATTCCTCTAGCCCAGAGAGACAGTAGCTGTGATTACAATGCAGGACACTGCATTACATTTACGGTATATTGAGAAGGTGTCCACAGAGCCATCTTCACCTTTCTTTTCCACAGGTAATTACTTATTACTTTTTGTGATATTCCATTTCTCAGTCATTTTAGTATTTAGAACCATGGAGTGCTATGAAAAGTATTTTGTCTACTCAGTGCTTATAAAATAATTATTTTTTGAGGAAAGCTTTTATTGTTGACTTAAAATTTGGATCTTAGTTCACATTCTAAGATGTGAAGATTTGAATTTAACATGAATTTCCAGCACAAACCCTGTTTTTATAAATGATCTGTATTTCATGTTTTTTACTTGCAAAGATACTTATGCAGCAATATGCATCGTCCAGTAACTACTCATTTTTTGTTTTCAATATACATTTTCTCTGTGCATGAGAGATACATTTTACATGAATCCTCTGACGCTGTTTGATAACTTTTGCTCTACAGTTGTGCTACATAGTTGTAAATCTACTATGTGACAGAAATCTGAATTAAATAGTATGAACATATGCATAATAGTTTTTCACTTGAAATGTTCATTTCTTATAAATGTTAAACTGCAAATTGTACTAGTTTATTTTGCTTATAATAAACGTTTATGAACTATGGAACTCATGACTCAAATGAAAGATGGTTCTTGTTCTAGAAATGGGTGGTGATTTTACTGCAGAGGTAAATAAAATACATTTTTAAGATGGTTCAGTGCTGCAGGTATTATGTGTTATTGTAATGCATTCCTTTTTAATTAACTATGCAGTTAGTGACTTCTCTTTAGAAAAGTACTAGATTTATTTGAATAATGACAATTAGCAAATCAGAAATATTTACTCCAGGGAAATTATCTTTAATGATAAAACCCAGCACTATATCTAAACTCTCTGTCAACTGGATATAGATCCATAATCAATGGAGATCTAGTTAATAAAGTTGGAATCTAAACTGCTGTTCCACTGACCAGCTGTTAATTTGAGATTTGATTGCATATAAAAACACAAAGAGACTTCATTTATGCAAACAAATCCTGTCTAACGTGTCTGCTTCAGAGTAAGATGAGCCCTTTCAGTGTGTTGACTGCTATGTCARTTCGGTCATCTAAACATGGTTTCTGTGTCAGCTAAGAGATCCTGCTGTGTATTCAAGGTAGCCACACAGAGCTGGAAAATATAATACAGAACCTACCAGAAACTTGTACCTTTCTTAAATGGCAACTGGAAATCATGCAGAATAGCCTATGTTGCTTTCAGGCAATTAAAATAGACCTAGTCCCAGGAATGTAATGGCACCCTAGACACCTAGCTCACGTGTAGATGTCTAAATGAAGGTGTCTTAATCTTGAACTTAATCCCTGTCTGTCTACAGCTGTGACCTAATGCTACTCTTAGAGACCTTCTGATCATCCTCCTCTCTGAACCTTTTTTACAAGACACTGAGCAAAGGAAATCACTGGAAAACTTTCATCATTATTGTATCAGGTTACCTGTAGCCTATAGAACTATAGAACAAACTATAGAACTGAAATCAAAAAATGCATCCAGTTTTAAAAGCCTAAGTAATGCTTGACAGCATATTGGATATGAAAATTCTAATAACAATGTAAGATGCTTCAGCGGTTCACCACTATTTCCTAGCAAGAATGAAGAAGTCTGGGAACTAACCCAAAGACTGGATTATACTTGTGCATGCACTAGCTTTATTTCTACAAAGGATAAAATCAAGCATGCAGGAACAGAAGTATATATACTTGAACTATTCAGCATTAGCTATTTACTATACATTCATTAGGCTGTATGAAATGATTCTGTATTTTCTGAACAGCTTGTTTACATTTGGAGGAACTGATATTTGGGCAAATGATGGAATTTGTCATACAGAAGCTGAAACCTAAATGGATCCAATAAGCTTTCAACCGTATGGTTGCAAAATGTAAAGTGACAATCACTGGTAGCTTGGTACAAAAAAATAACATCGACCTGAGAGGCTGGGGCTTAATTACAGCGATGAAGCAAGTTGGGTCTGTATATTTTGTCAAAATTATATTTATCTATCTTTAGGTACCATTTTGGGAGGCACTTTAGAAGCAGATATATATGGCTATCCAAAGGCAAGGAGCTTATAAGAACAAAAATGTTTATATAGGTATTTATAATCAAAGGACATAGCTGGTGCTTATGGTCCTAGTTGTAAAGACAATGTTTTGTTTGTTGTTCTTCATGTTCTGCACATAACAGTTTTGRTGAGTTCAGCGTAGCACAAAAATCAACATGGCCAAGGCAATGCAGAAGCTGCCCACTGTCTGATTTAGAGTTTTATCATAGTTTTACTATGGATTGTTGCTCAAATTTGGAAACTACAGATTTAGTGCCTTAACGTTCAAAGGATGAAATGATCATTTTAGGTATGGATTTACACTTGCAGCACCTGCATGAAATGAAAGACTAATGGTAAGAGAAACTACTGATATAAATGTAACTGGGAAGCAGTGAAGAAAGCAAGTACAAGGAAAAAAAGGGAATTAATTTGAGCAGCAATAAAGTTCTTTGTGTACAAATGCCAGTTACCAATATGGACATTTGTCAGACTAATACATTGCATACTGCTACTTTAATTCCATATTTACTACAGYAGTGTTTTGGTCTGAGAATAGTGCTGTACATTTAAATGTTGGTACTTCTCGCCYTTATGTTTTTTTCTTATTGTAACATGTAAGTGAATATTAGCATTTGTTATAAAACCTTTCTATCGAGAGGTCAATGTCAGCAAAAAGGAAGAAGGCAGATAAACGAAGGATACCTCTGGGCAATTAAGTATGCTGGCACCAGACTTCATGAATACATATTCTTCATAATCTAAGAAAATTGTATTTCCTTTGTATGTGGATCTTCCATGCACCTGTATCTTCCTCTGTATCTTCTCATTTATCCTTTTCATAGCACATGCACACAGTGCAAGACTATGCAAAATGAAGGATATGCTTTTCAGGGAGAAGGAAAACGACAATAGAGCTTATATAAATAAACATTAAGTAGGAAATCTTACTGATAGAGGTAGCCTAATCCAGTGAGCTTCAGGCTGTGGAAAGATTCCTCCTACCCCAGCCCGAGAGACGTGGCATTACTGCAGTTTTTTGTCTCCAGAGAGAGACCAGTGCGCTCACTCTCACCCCCATAAACACACACAGCACTGCCTTTCCCCGTGCTTGCTCCTCCTGCATCTGCCCTGATCCTTTCCCTGCCGTTGGTCCTTACCCTGAACAATTCACCCCCAAATTCCCTTGCCCTACATCCCGTGGCAAGCCCAACACCCCTGTGGGCAGCCGCCCCCTCTAGCTTGCCTGGTGTTCGAGGGGGGAGTTTCTTTCGCTGGCAGCTCTTGGCAGGGACGATGGTCAGACCAGTCTCCTTTGACAGTCATAGGAGCAGTTAATTCAGTGTGCTCCATTTCCACTGATTATGTTACTAGGATTCTTCTGCCAGTCTTTATGTTCGTTATGATTAGCCTCTACTCACATGACCTAACACTTACTTATATTCATACACACACACACACACACACACACACACACACACACACACACATATATATAATTAAGTGTCTCTGTGTGTGTACACCATATACAGTTGATGCAATCACCTTTCTCACTTACATTGTGCTGCTTTTTCATCTAAACCACAGTCTGGATGCAAGGATCTACAAGGAATATTTTTGTGCCTGTCAGCTTCCAGGGCCGAAGTTGCAGAGCTACCACCTACCTCTCTTGGAGATCTGATCACTTAACTGAAGTTAAGGTTTCTGCTTTACTAAGGTACTAAGACAGCAAAACCTCAGTAGATACAGTTTAGCTCTACAGAAGCTCTGTTTCTTGTATASAGTCACTTAGCAGAGAGATAATATGGTAAATTAAAGCTCTAACTATGGACAAACAAACTTTTTGCCAGAAGAACACTTTGTTAAAGAGGCTACTGTATAACAAAGTCATATTTCAAGTACAATAAYGGTGATATCCCAGGTGCCAGTAGAGGAATTGTGCAGGAATGCCTGAGTTACTTATCAAAATCAAATTTTTGAGGGAACATTTTTTTTTTCGTTAAAAAGGAGAGAGAAGAAACAGTTATATTTCTCCTGGAGCCTCCAGCCATGGGGTTCATTTTGTATTAGTCTTCCTGAAAATATGCAGGACCTGATGAATTCCAAATTATATGGCAGTGTGGGTAGTGAACGATTTTTTCTTGTTGGCTCAAGTATGTTTTATTTTCCTCCTGCATAAAAAAGATTGTTAGCTTTTAAGCTCTCTTCTGCAAACAATGTTAGGGAAATATCACTCACTTTTATTTAATTCTCAGAATTTTAATAAGGCATACTGGGTATTAATATTTAAACTCACTTATAAAATTATTTTTCCATGGTAGTATTTGTTCAGTTTTATGACTTACTGAAATGCAATACATTTGCATTTCAGGGATCTAGGAAGAATTAAGAACTCTTGCTTAACACTGTAAGTGGAGTTCATTCAAACTCAATATACAGTAGGAAAAGAGTCCCAAAAGATGCCAAAAATGAGAAACTACAACCTAGCTGAAGAGCAAGAATAAAAAAAGACCTTGGAACCCCTCTCCAAAATTATTATTTGGTAGCACTGGCTTGGGGCATTCAAATTGCTGTTCCATTGACTTAGGTTATTACCATTAAAAGACTAAATCATTTCTATATTCATGCATAGTTTTTTCTATTGCTTTGAGTAATCAATATTGCATTGCTTAAAGACAAATTCATTTCCTTACAGATACATGATGATGTTATATTCCCAAGAGTCATATTGTGATATCAGTTCTCAAAATGACTTCAGTGGAATTACTGAAATGAGATTTTATCAATATATGTAAGAGTTTCAGACACAAATGAGAGAAAAAAAAATCTTTTCTGATATTTTCGACTGTATGGAGTTACAGGTCAGAAGATGGATAAATTAAGTGACCCTCTGGCTTTTCTTTCTTCTATTCCCAGATAGTGGGAAAAATAATATATGTTTTACTGCCAAAGTTAACTAGGCCCAGAAATGAGTTACTTCTCACCTACCCTCTCTCCAGGGGTTTTCAAATAATTAATGAAGAATTTCAAGAAATACTACTGACTCATTCAGATTGTCTGTATCAATGCATTTTTTTCTGTTAGGATATCCTTTTTATTGCCCCAATTTTAGTCTCCTTTTAAACATCATTACTCTCTTTACTGTGTGATCTGTAGCAGAATGATCAGAACCAGAGTTGCTTCAGTATTCTTAAAAATGGCCAGTGATATCTGTATTATCATGGTCACATTATATTATGATTCTACCATGTTAAAGTTACACATTATTGATAAAAAATAGTCTTAATAAGTAATTTACAGCAACACAGGAGCTATTAAGAAGTTCTGAGAGTACCCTRCTTCTGCAGAGCAGAAGCCCTTGACCTGCTGAAATTAAAATGGTGTTTTTGAAGCAAAATTGAATGACAAACTTATTGAGGGAACAGATATGGTGTTTTGTGTAATATTCTTGCCACTRTAACAACAAATGGTTACTTACTAAACCTTCTGGAAAACCACCATGTTTAAATTTGGCCAGAAAACTGGAAAAGCATACTGTGGATTTTTTTTGGCAGAAACTTGTTTTCATTTTTTAACAAGCTTTGCTATCAATACTTCATTCCTTGTGGTAGCAGCTAACTAACATGGACCTAATTCAGTAGCCTTTGAAATCAATGTTGTTGTGCCTACTGAAGCAGGGAAGCACATGCTGACAAATAGATTGGCTCTTGAAGTGTTTGCCTTTGATTAATCACTCTAAAATCACTCTGCTCMTATGTTGAGCTTTATAGCAGCAGACTTAGGCATAAAACTCTCAAAAACTAGTGAAGATTAATTTAAATTTCTATCTAGATCTGAAAAGTTTTTATTTCTACCATTTTTTACAAAATTTGCCAAGTGCCTTTCTCCTACCAGTTCCTATAGAGTTGTGGAGCTTGGCATCATACATGATATAGCTGGAGGACAAGAATTTCAGTATTCTTCCTCTGGATTTTTCTAAGGTGGATGTTTCTTCATTTTCCCCTTCCTTTTTCCGCCTTTATTTCTTATATTGCACTTTACATTCCTTCRTGTTGTATTTTCATGTACCTTGATTTTTAATCTCTGAGTCCAACACAGATGAGAGATTTAAACCGGCCATTTTTCTATAAGCTACAACAAAAAGTAAACCTTGAATAACAACAATAGAAAACTAGAGTGTTAGATGTTCTTCATTCACTTGGAAACTAAAAGAAATGTTGTTTTTTCTTATAAGATGTTACAGAGGACTCTAAGTTCAAACATTCATGTTCATGCCTCTCAGTAATTTCTTTCTTTCAAATATATGCAAGCGCAAGACTGGATATGCTTGAAAATGAAGCCTWCCTGAATTAAAGTTACTCCCTGGCTTAAAATTTCACATTTAAGAAAACTAAATTAAAATCAGTAGAGAGTTTCAGAGTGACAAAAGACTTTGTAGGAGCCAGTGGGAAATGAAACATCTACTTAAAACAAAATGAAAAATTTTAAACCAATGCAAGAGGAATCAGTGACTATTTTGTCAGTTATTTAAGAGATGGATGGAATACATCAGTGAGAGAGATAGCATCAGGGAATGCAATGATGTAACCAGAAAACTGGAAAATTAGCCAATCATCTCACAAAAACTGAAAATTAGTCATCACTATAAAGCCAGCAAAATCATATATCAGATTAACAGCAGGCATCAATGGAAAGACTAACAGGTCTATGTGAGAGAAGAATAAATGCTTTCCCGAATCTTCCTTTCTCTGCTTCTTCTCTGCCATTGAACTGCAAAGGCACAGAAATATGATTCATTCAGAATACATCACATTTAAAAGATATGTGAGGATTGTTTTTGTGCCCTGTGCACAGTAGATTTAACTGCATCCATGCTGTAGATTTGAAAGATCTGTTCTCAGTTCATGTATGTCAAAATTTCTAGATATCTGTAGCTGACTCTGACTCTGATGTAACTGTAGGAGGTAGGAAAATCATAATAGCCAAATAGCCAAAGCAGCCAGGAAGAGAGGACATATCCAGGGAAATCCAGATGAATGATAGCACAGTGAATGCCCACTCCTTCCTCTATGCTGGCACATGGCTTTCATTTACTAACTTCTGTTTCTTATAATTTTAGTGAAAATTATTGAAAGCTTTTTGCTTGATTATATATTTAACTATTCAAGCTGTTAATATAGTATCGGTTTTCTGAAGAATTATGACACTATTTATGAATAAGTCTTGATTTTTTAATGTAACATTCACAAAGATTCTAAACACATTAGAGCCTAAGCACACGTGTATATTTCTGTGCTTTTATTGAAAAATTATGATGAAATCAGAATTTGGAAATATTGTAATGGAAAYAATAAGTTCCCAAGCTTGCTTATGACCTAGGGAATTCCACTGACTTCACAAAATACATTAACAAATTGCCTATACCCCTTCATTTGGAGTCATTTGATTAGAATTGCTTTTAAGGAGAGATGGAACTGTATGGAAAGGATTCAATGAAGTGTTTATATTGCTCCTTACAGAAAAGTTTAAAGGAAGTTGCATAYATTTACTCAAATTATTCTGTTTGACAAGAAATATAATATATTTTATAGTTTAATTAAAGGAGGTAATCAGTGTAGTCACATATTTTACAGATGTCTAAGATGAGTTTGACTGCTTTTGGAACATAGATTTATTCGCTGTCAAGTGCCGTATTCATAAACAAAAACAGAAATGGCATTCAGCAATGCTACATTACAAGTAGAACAATGAAGAGCATTTTGCTAATCTTTATTTCTTCCTCATACAGGCAGGAAGCCTGCCCATGAAGTGCSTGTTTGAAAAGCAGTCATACTTACAGTAGTGTCATATATTGCTGTTACCATTATAACTAAAGTGCTGTGCACTTTCGGAATGGAAATATTTCCAAGGATAATTAAAATAGAAAAAGCTACCTTTTTGAATAAGGTAGGTATTCTTAGTTCTTAAATAATGTATTCAAACTTCAYAGAGTGATCAAAATGAGTATGGACCTTTTTCCTTTTATCAACAGAGTCTAAAAGCAAAATATGTTTTTTTTTTATTAATGTTGTCAAGATGTGCACATTACTCCTCTTTCACAGGAAGAAACAAAATAAAGCTATCTGATTCATCATTCATCTTTCTGATTCCCCCATGTGCAGGAGTCGGACTTTGTTTTGGGAAGAAGGTCAGCTAAAAGTGGAAAGGTGTAGAGACGATAAGTCCTTCCCTGATGGTCCTTCCTGACTATGTACTCAGAATTGGCTGACATACTCTCTGACTAGAAGAGAGGAGGCCTAGCCCAACAAAAACACGTATTTCTGTGTACATTGAGCCGTATAAATGTCATTTGGTTTTTATGACTGCCTCTCAGTACAGTGGGATGACAGTCATACAACATTTGCTCCCTAGGGGTTAAATTCCTCGATTTGTGCAATTCCTATGTTTCTTTAGATTCAGTGCACCCTTTTACAGGAACAAAAGGGCAAGCCTTGCCTATAAACAATGTACCTTTTGAGGTACATTGAAAAGAAAAATGAGCCTTTTTCTTACAGTGGAAGCTCTTTTTGTAAGACTTCTGGATATCCAAGAAAAAGGGAGCTGAACATATAAGGATTTCAAAAGATAATGTAGAACTTCTCAGCCTTCAGTGATTACTTTAAATTTATCTCAAGTTAACAGTAAGCAAGAGCCATRACCATTTAATGACCACTTATGAGTGAAGCCAGTGATGTCAATCCCTTGCACATCTCTGTAATTCTACTGAGAAGGGTGACTGGAAAAATCACCCGTGACTATACACTAAAAGGGATTCTTCATGACAAAATTTATAGGTATGTATCTAAATAATGTATCTTTTCTTTATCAGAAATGGCAATATTTGGTAACTTGAGATTTTCTAAGAGTTTTAAGTTAGCTATTTAAAATAGATATAAATGAAAATACAAAGAAATACAAGGAGAACTAACACACRGTTATTTCCTTTGCGATCCTTAATAAGCATCTGACTGTTTTGTGGTGTTTAATCAACTAGAAATACAAAGTTCAGTTTATTTTGGAAAGTTATTGCTAGGGCAGAAACAGATGTATTTCGGTAGCACAACTATTGATCTATCCTATTCATAAAGACAGGTGTTTTTGCATCTGTCCAAACCTAATATTTGTGGAAAATATGCCTAGATCTTGTTTGAATCTTATTTCATGTTCTCCAGCCTTTCTTTACTCTTATTTCTCTCTTTGTCTTCCCTTTTTTCTGTCAACAATCTGATATCAAARTATAACTTAGCTCCATTATGAACTCCTGACTCTTTCCGAATCTCTCGCCCCTCTATCTGTTTTGAGATGATGTAGCGCTACGAAATRGCATAATTCAGAAGGTCTCCTTATTGGATCAGCGGTGAGCAGCACAGAGCTGAGTGAACCCTGTCTAACACCGTCTCATCTAGCTATTCAAAACAAGTTGCAAGATTTAGGCAATTCTTTAGGCAGGGGAGAAGTTTGAAGACTTACCATTTTCTTAACCAACCCCTGTAAGCTCCCCGCTTTTCTTGACAACAGCTTGTCCTGGTTCTGGGACACGCTCATGAAGCCATGTATGCACAGCAGATATGTACGTGATGCTGTTGGTGGGCTCTGCTGCCCTGCTCTCTGTTTTGTTCTCTTTTCCGTGCCTTTTCTTGGCCAGGCAAAATTGATTTCAGATGTGAGTTAAGGCGAGTGAAAAAGAAAAACTGACAGAATTTCTGGAGAAATGCCTCAAACACGAGGAAATATATCCGAAATGGATTTACTTTGTCATAGAAGATGGGTTGTAGACTGCTAGTCTAACACTTCTGTCCTTCCACATGCACAGGAAAGTGATTTTTTTAATATGTGAAGAAATAGAGATTTCTCCAAGATTCAGATTAATAATTTATTTCTAATCTTATCAAATAATTAAGTTAAGAATGAATGTCTCACTTTTTAAGTTAAAATCTTGAGATTTATGGAAAGTAAAGCATAATTCAATGTTTAAGAAATATATCATTAAAAGGCAATTTGGTTGGTCTTATAATCTCTTTAATCTTAAAAYAGAGGATTTCAGCTATTGAATAACTCTCTAACTGGTGAGGAAAACTTAAAGAGGTTCTGTGATTTTGATAGGTCACGTAGAAAATTCATTGTTTCAGGCTTTTATGACTAGGAAGGTCTTGGCGGGAGAGGGGGAGTTGCTGTTTTTTRGCTTAATAGAATTAAGCTAAAGCATTTTCTTAATTACTTTGAAACYGAAGAGCTGCTTATTTTCTTCAAATTGTTCCTTTTCCCACACAGACCTTATTCCACTTGCCCCTGCATTTGTTATTTCAGAAAGGATGCCTTCTTTATGGAGATACAATATAAGATTTCAGAAGCACCGGTTGGTGCTGGAATTCTTTGTCTTGCTAATTGTGAGCTTGTGTACGGAGAGCTCACTGGACCATTAGTTCATGAACTGGTCCATTAGCTTTTAGCTAGATTCCAAAATTTGAAGTTTAACCACTAAGACTGTGGAAAACTTAAAATCAGCTCTTTCCCTGTGCCTGAGYTGACTGACCGTATTGGAGGTGTTTGAACTGGATCTGCTTAATTTAATAAGAAAAAATTGCTGGAGGAAGGTCTTCTAAGCAGAGTCCTGTATTTTGGGCATGGCTGCCAGCCACAGAATTATGGAAATCTCCCAGAAATACTCTGAAAAATCTTCTTTTCTCCCCCTCCCTTTTTCCTCTTTCACAGTTAGAAGTGCACAAGCTGAAACAGGTGTTGAAATTTTTTTTTTTTTAGAATTTTATGCAGTGATTTTTAATTTTTTTCAAAGACATTCTAAGCAGTGAATTCCTACAGTTATACTTTAGAAAGTTAAATGGAAATTTTTTTCCCCTAAAAGAGAAAYTGATAAGACTAGTTTTCCTATTTTTTAATTCTTCGCCCATTTAAAAAGTAAGTATTAATATGCATCTTTGGGGAGTTTATGAACACATTCTAGCATTAATCTTCAGTATGGATTTGTGTTCTCTAATTTCTTTGGTACTTTTGACAATTTTCCTCTAAAATGCTTTCAGTTAGCTACTACATTATACTTTTGATATTATACAGCAAATTCCTTCATTCAGCTTCATAAGAGATACCAAAATTAAATTATAACATGTAGGCATAGACATGTGCATATAGACATCGACATAAAAGTACAGTTACGTGTCTTCCATTGTGCTCCTTTGAAGGGTAGTTGAGATGGGGATCCAAATTTTGCAGTTCAGATCTCTTTTTTGTTTAGAGAGAGAGATATCTTCAAACTGAGTGCTTATACCACAGCGACATTACAGGACTGTGGTGCTACTTTAAAGGTTTATTTTTTTCCTCTCTTGAGTCTGCTTGATCCCATTCATGAGTACAAATGCTTCCATAATCCCTTACCTTTAAGCAAAGAAGTCATAATTTCAATAATCCTCATTCTGAGTGGACACTGCGGCATAAACAAAATTCCTTTAGTCTGACTACCAAGAGGTGTTCGTGCCTAGTCAGGGTCTCAGCTCTTCCACTGCTTTTCATTCTCAAAGTGCCCAGAACTAAAAGATTACTGAGAATCATTTGTTTTTTTTTCATTTTTTATTTATGAGAAAACACTGAAAATACATAAAAAGCTATAGCTTTGAAGAGATATTTGTTATTCATGCAGAAAGGGCCCCAAAAAAGCACAATTGCAGAAGCTGACAAAGAATAAAGCTTGGTTCTTAAAAGTGCCACATCTTYCTAAACCTCTCCTTTTCAACTACTGTTGTGGGGTTTTGAATCAACATACAATTTTTGAACTTGCTTTTAGCTGAAAGCTATTTAAAAGGTCCTCCTTTCAATCAGCATCTTACAAAGGAAGAAGTATTTATTCTTAACTTGCTTTATTATATTTTAAGAAGAGAAGCCCAATTTTGAAACTTGAGTGAAAGACAACATTTTGCACTTTGGCATTTTTAYAATAGGTGCTTACAGAAAACTCATAGGATGGACTTTTTAAATTAAAACATGAAATTGCCTGTTCTGAGACACCCAGAGACTGCCACTCTGTACAGCTCTCTCTACATCAAGTGGTACTAGCAAAACTCCATTATTTTTTGTTTTGGGAGACTCAAGAGTCCTTTTATTCAAAATGAGTCTTTAAATTCAATCTATTCTATCTATTCTATTGCACTATATCAAAATTAAATGAATATTCTATTTCTGGAAGCTGTCAGATCTGAGAAAGTTACATATGAATGCTACTTGCCACTGTCTGACTGCTAATTAAAATCGAATGATTTTTTGTTCATTTATTTCTTTGTGTTTACATACACTTTTGTATCGTGTGAGAAAGTAGAGGTGAATCTAGTGACAAATCAAGGCTACAAAGCTTCATCCTTCATTTCAGGTGTACATCACCACTGCARCATCTTCCTAACTGCTGTCATCTGATTCTCTGGTTTATTCCTAAGCAAGAAAACTCTCTTATGTCATTTGAATTTTAACTTTGTCGCTTACTTTCTTTGTTCACATGAACTAATCCTTACTAAGAGTGGGACATCAAATTTCCATTCTTGTAAGGATAAACATTTTATGTAATCATATTGGATAATGTTTTGAGGTGATGCAGCTTGAAAATCATGTTCTAGAGGAAAATACATATATCATGCCCAGTAAATGTTTACACATTTCGTGATAGCTTTATAAAATACAGCAATATTTTACCAGGTTTTTCAGTAATTAGTACATTGCTACTCTGAATATTATTAGCATAAGCTATCAGCTGATAAACTATCTTGAAAGACTCATACAAGAACTATGTCAGTTAGCTGTGCTATTGGAAATCATGCAGAATAGATAATCATTGTGTCCCATCAAAATATATGTTTAACCTATGCTGCCTTCCCTCTTTCAGAGACTTGAAAGTGCTCCAGTAGGGCAAACTATTCATGGTATAACACCATAACATTTTGTAAGAAGATAATGGGAGGAACAGATTTTAAGGCTGACAAGATCCTTAGGAAGGAGTCTGAAACTTTGGGCATACAAGAACCATACTCTTTTACAAGGTTTTCAAAAGTGAACAGATGGTCTGTTCTTGGATGTGTCTAGCTTAGGGAGTGCTGTGAAAATAACATGTACTCTAAGTGGGTTGCTAGTTAGCAGAGATGTAAACAGAAAAATCAGTAGGAAGGTAAGGTGTTGGTAAAATACTGTGTTTCAGTGATACTTCTCCTTACAGCAAACTTGTGCCACTAGATTTATTTACTGTGTTGCCTTTTTATGTTTAGCAACACTTCATTCTACCGTGTCAGTAAGTTTTTACTACCATTGCACTATCAAAAAACATATTAGTGCTCTACAGAAGCACATGAAGTGTAGCACTGCYGCAAGACGCACTGTTTTCAGGTGATGAGTTTTATAAAGCAACCTTACAAGCCTCTGTGATAGCATTTGTCTTCGCACCTTGAGKATAAGCCTAAAAAGATTTGATGCTTTGTGTCTCGTTATGTCTGCGTCTGTCAACATGTGGCTTTGCGTGGCTTAGAGTGATATGACATGATGGGAGCTGCAACGCATCAAAGGGACTCAAAGTTTCTTCTGCATTCTCCATAATGACAGATACTTTTTCTACAAGACTAATGTTATGTAATGTTACATATGTAACAGAACAGCGTTTGCAGAAGAATTACAATGCCTAGGTAAGGGCAGGATGAAATGGAGGTGGGGGGGGGGGGAATCTGTACTTCTTTGACATATACAGCGATTTCAAAAGAAGACATAATAAGCATCTCTAGTAAATCTTTGTGTAGGAAAGACAATACTTCTTCAAATGCCCTTTGTTGAYAGTTAACAAGAAAAGAGAGATTACAAAAAATGTTTTGGAATTTTAGCTGCCAAACCTACAAACTTATAAAGTGATTCAATGGAAAGTAGACATTCATGGGTAAAAGAAATAATTCTCTCTTTATGGATAAAATAAATACTTCTGTGCGTGTGACAGAGAGAGAGAGAGAGCATGGGAAAGAGAGGGAGAGATGGGCAGTGAGACAGACAATAGGATATGCAGTGGGCCAGACACCTATGATTTCAAGATATCCTGTGTATGTATGAGGCATGTATCCCAAATATTTTAGGTGCCTGCTAAGTGTAGGTGCCAGATATGTTACAGGGAAGCTGTTAGGATGACTCATTGATAGACATCTGGCTTCCTAAAACAACTTGAGATGCCTAAATCAGGAGATGGCTCCTAGTCTTTAACTTTCTGCTTTCCATTTCTCCATCTCTGAAATAAGTATAATACTTTCCTACCTCACAGAGGTGTGTTTAAAGGAACATTTGAAAAAAAMCCAAATATCTCAGAAATAAAAGCCATGTGGGTAACAAGATATGTCCATCTTGCAAAATATACTTTAAACATTAAAAAGCCATAGATTTGTAAATCTTATAAACAGATTAGGAGGCTTATTTGAAAATCCTGGCTATGAAAAGGTGGCTTACTGTGGATTCCATTGAAAGCTGACAATGGTTGCTATCAAGAAAATCTTTGAGCCAAAATCAATTATAGGCTTCATTAATGCCATCAGGGGTGCCAGATATTCTATTTCAGGCATGGTGGAAGTATTAGTTTAAAAAGTGAGAGAACCAGTAAAGTTGTTTGGGTATATGCCAGACCAGTTCTAAATGGAAAGATGTATGCCTATCAAAAAGATCATGTTGTAGGAACTGAAACAGAAAGTCTGGGGAAGGAGTTGTGGTTAAATCCTGAGACGAGACACAGAAACAAGACTTTTAGGAAACAAAGTAATGCTGTTGGGAAGTTCTGAACAAGACTGATGCRTCTTTTGCTTCTACTAAACAGAATAAATGACTTACTGCATATGTTTATAATAACTAAATCCAGTAATAAACTTGATAAAATGAGTGATTTCTACTAACAGATATACCAGCTGAAAGTCATGGCCCTTCTCTGGGAAACACACACACATCTGGCAACTACACAGGTGAGACAAAGTAAAAACAGATTTTTTTTTAATGCACAGCATTAGCCATGTTTTATTAGACCACATTACTWCCATTTTAGACTATAGAGCACAACAGGAAATGGATAATGAAAAATTGTAGTGAGTGACCTTTCTACAGGTCTGAGGAGAGGAAGAAGTTATGGTACTTGGTAGTGAGGCAAATATGCAAAATAATATCCCGTTTTCATATGTTCTGAAAAATCTTCAGCCACCTTCAGTTGCTTGGTCTTGTGAAGAAGGGAGCTGTATGGACAATCTGTTATTTTTCTGTACTAGGTAAAATCTTTTTCCATAATCAGAAACCTGTTAGAAGACAATACCTCTCAGCATACAAACTGGAATCGTTGAAATGTTTTTCTTGCAAAATACATTATGCATTGATATTACAGCAATTAGAATTTAAAATGGAAGTTATGACATAGACTTTTATAGGCCTCACGGTTGTCAAATCTGGCATCAGTGATATATCAGAARGGATAACATCTACCATTTTCCCTTCCAGGTAGGGAAGTCACTGCAGCCTTGTAGATACTGCTGGTGGAAGGCTAGCCAGAGTCTCTGCTGCATTTCCAGCACATGGCACTGTTTCTTAAAAGATAAAAGATGTAAAACTGAGCTTACTCAGAGGAAAAAAGAATGCACATTCTACCTTTCACAATGAAAACTAACACTTTTCAAAACGTAGCAAAGAATATTTTACAATGGGAAGTAAAATGATGTTCTATATCCTACCAGTCAGGAGCAACAAATGAAATTGGTTGCTGGCATTGATCTTTCCTATCAATATCAGTTGCATGTGCAATGTGTGTCAAAATATTTTTATAATGACATTTGGGCTTACATTTTCTGTAGACTCTGTTTAGTGTACATTTGGGAGCCTAATAGGGAAATGAACCTCAAGGAGCTAAATATAACAATATATGGGACTTATCTTCTAATTCTCCCACCCTCTCAGGTATGCAGRTTATCCATTATTTCCACTCTTTATTCCAGTCTTGTAAAGGCTTTTGAGTGTTATGGTGATGGTTTAGACTTCTTTTTTTGTTGTTGCGTTTAATGTTTCCCTAGGTCGCTCTCTTCTTTATCTGGGCAGCTCCCATTTCATTACTCAAGATGGAAGCTTTCCTTAAAACATTTCATTCTAAGATCATTTTCAAACTGACATTTTTAAAGCATGTCTTAAATGTGTCTAGTGTGATATTCAATACATTTTCAATATACTTAATAAATATCAACTGGCATATTCACACAGTACATTTTTGTGATTCAGGTAAGGATGAATATGTAATGGATACAAGTATAAATTATAAACAGAGAAAAATGGGAAACTAATATAAATATGGCCATTCTAAGGGTATGCTTGTTTTCAGTTTCCACGTCTTTTTGCACCTAGGACACCTGACTGATTAATTCATTTGAATTCTTCCTTCTGTTGTATTCTGCAATGTGCTTTCCTTTCTGACACAGATTCTTCARTTCTTAATTGCAACAGTATTATGCCAATAAACTCTCTTGAATCAAGCAAAAATTTCAAAACTAACACTGACTTAAGTAAAGGCAGAAGTGAACCTTTAGATTCACAGAAAATATACATTCTGTTTGTATTTCTCTATACTGTTAAGAGAGCTAGAAGCTCCTATCAAAAGGACTTACTATTCTGGTCGTTGTATATATAAACAAAGACAAGACAAGACATTTCATTACAGGTGCAGTATTGAGTTGAAGTCAATTTAAGGAGCAACAGCAGGTATAAGTTTTCCACAGTCTGAGTAAACAGAAAAAGCATTTCTCCATTGGGCTTTTTCGCTAATATTTCATGTTCTTTCTCTTCACCATCAGTATATCATTTATGGCCACCACTCAGCAGTAGGCTCCCAGAGTTCTTTTATATGCACTTCATTTATGTTTGCCATGACTTTTATTTAAGGACATTCCTAAAAACATTTTTATAAACTTAGTACAGGTCATTATTCATCTTTGTTATACGGACAGTTTGTTAGTTACTTGGCAGCCTATATGTGATTTATCAGATGAGGGCTTTGATGCCTAGAGCACCAGTTTTTCAAGCTTGTCTGAAGTGGAAGTGATCTTGAGGCTGTGATATATATTGATTTGATTATTGTTTTGTAAATATTTTCTTACTTAATATGGAGAGAACAGTATGCCCCTCCCGCAGTGTAACTACTTGTGGGAAAGGGTTTGTGCTAGTCATCAAATAGGATACATAAATCAGTATTATTGAATACAAAATTTGTGGCTTGATTTAAAAAGAGCTTGAGGCTTTCTTTTCAAGCTGAATGGTTGGAGAATGAATGGCATTTTATTTCTTTTTATTTGAATACTACTCTTTATCTGTGAAAATTCTGACTTTTTGTATGTATTTGTATTCTTTCACCTTATGAGACACCTCATGAATTATACACTGAGAGGTTTTGTTGGTAAAAGTGTCATTATTAACAGGATATATACTATGTGCTGGACATGACTGTGGTTGTAGTGCATACTTCAAATTAATTGAAGTACATCCATGTATCTATTTTTCCTTTCCTTACCTTTCTCTAAGGAATGTTAATGCTAGAAAAGAAAGATGGTTTAGCTGATCCCTGTATGTTAGTGACAGATCACTCCCTGCCTCATAAAGTGGGTTTTTTTGCACTCTCTTTATCCCCCTTGCTTTCTCCTACATGTCTCTTTTTTGCTTTCTGTCTGTTCTTTTTCTGCAGTTTTGGAGCCATTGATCCAGCTCTGCATGGACTTTGGGTAGTCTCACCGCTCCAGTTGTTCTACCAGTTTATTGTTCTAAGATCTTCTTTCAACTTTCTTCTCTTTTATAGACAGTTTTGTTTTCCAGTAATGTATGTCACCAGATGGACTCCTCAAAATGTCACACATACCTTTTCCTTCTTTATACATGTAATGTGATATAATATATAACATATATATCACACATATGTAATGTGAGATGATATTATATTAATTACAATTATTTCACTGATTCATTGGTTATACTTTCCTTCCATAAAATTTTTAAATCATTAGAGTATTCTTGCTTACTTGGTACTTAAGACTTCTTGTGCTCAAATGTAGGGTAAATMACATGAATCTTGTCATACTGTCTGGCTCAAGGTTCTGATCAGAATTCTGGCATGAGCATCTTGCAGAGCTCGCTTTCTGAAACAGCTCTGGGTCTTACGGACTGTGAAGGGGGAAATCAGATTCATGCTGCCTTTCTATTATAGTGACATCTCATGATGTTGCATGATCTTCTCCTGTTCAAAAAAACCTTGGTACATATCATGTTGTTCCATTTTCAGTTTGGTGGGTTTTGCTGTTTGCTACATTTAGTAGTAAGTATTTCCCCTGGGTCACCTCCGTCCATCTCTATCTACTAATTAAAAAGTTTTATTGTATTAACTCAGTCCGCTGAAAATGAAATTCACTATTTTATTTTTCAGAAAACTGTCTCAGAAAACTTCTCTATAAAATGAATAGTGAAGGGTATTGATACTCCATGAAGTCTGAGCAAGCCTAGCTAAAAGAGGAATCGATTTACTGTCTTTATGTTCCTCCATCCTTTTCGTCCTTCTGCTGTTCTGGTGGACAGTAGGTGTTCTGAGAGTGTAGTGTGATGTTATCTTTATCTCCTTTTCCCACAGTTATCAATACTGGGCTTTTCTTGGGATACGGCCACTAACTATGATTTTCCAAGCTAGTTCATTGCATTTACTTCTCATCACAGGGCTTTCAGAAATATGTGCTTGCACAGATGAGATACTTCAGTAGTTTTATAATAGTCTATGATTAGCTGTTATTAATTAACTTTTTACTTAAAGTTGGCTGAGTAATTTTATTTTTTCAGTTCCAGAGAAGCAAATACTTCTTTTTTTTTCCTCAGGGTAGACACTGTTTACATCTGTCAGTAAATAGGATGGATTTGTATTTTTTTTTTTTTTTAATATTTCTTTGAGAGTTACTTCTGAAGCACCAAAGTGTAACACTTGTTTTCTACTGAGTACTGTTGTAGTACTTTATGGTAAGTGTCTGACTTTTATTATTTTGAGTGGTAACTTTATTTGTCAGATCTCTTCCTGCTGTTTCGTTGCATCACGGTACGAGCGATCCCAAGGGTTTACAGTATTCTGAGAAGTAGCTACAGGTTCTGGAAAGTGTCATTGCTGTCACTATGCATCACATGGTAATACACAAACTTCACAAGAAGCAGAAAGGTGTGAAATAATTGTTATGAACCCAAGTTGTCATGTCTCTCGCACCTGCAAGGCATTAACAAGACTTAGGAAGAGTTTGAAAGGGACAAGCTCAGATCCACAGAACACAGTGCTCTGAGGAAGTCAGGATTTTAACTCTCAGGTTTTTGGACAAGTGATAGATAAGGACAGATATACTCCCTCAACTATAGTCATCAGAGTTCCCTAAGGGAAAAGTTGGCAAGAATCACATGTAACAATACTTTCTTGTGGCTTACATAGCAATACTGGGTTGAACTGTGGCTTGCTGAGACACAAGAATAAGGGAAAGCCACTAATCTTGTGTATTTATATTATATATATTTTTTTCCATCTTTGTCTTCTTAGGATTCCAGAAGAGGAATCCTTTAGAGGGTTGCATTTCCTCTCTCAGACTGCTGAAAATGGATCAGATCCATATGATAAGAGTTCATCTCTGTAACCATCTTACAGCTGAAGTCTCATATCAGATTTGATACCACTGAGGGGTCAAGCACATGGCAAAATCCTCGGGGATTTCTTTTTTCCAGATCACTTTCTTAATGAATTTACAGCCTGATTAGAATCACTCAAAATTGCTATTCTTACTCCACTTTTAACCTAATTATTCTATTCCATTATCTATTTAGGAATTGACACGGTGTGACATTAAAGTCCTGAATAGCCCTTCCTTGTTGCTGCCTCCACTTGTGTATGCCATGATTCATCTTCTGTTTAGCTGGCAAATTCAAGCATCCACAGCTGTGGAGTGCTCAGCTCTGCACTGCAAGTATTCTTGGTTCTGCTCTTGATTTGCTTTTAAGATTTTCCATCAGTCACCTTCTGTCTGGGATTTCAACATTCAAACATTTTTATCATCCATTCCAGTGTTTGGATGAAACCTTGTGTTCGCTGTTACTCCAGTGGAACAACATGATAACAAGTTTTTGTCTTTATTCTCTAAAATCTGCTCTATATGTAAACTTGTTCTTTCCTTTCATTCTTGAGCAATATATTTTTCCTCCCTAACATTTTATTCCTGTTTCTAATTCCTCTGTGCTGCATTTTTTTTGCTCTGCTTCGACGTGCTGCTTTTTCTGCTGAATTCTGTCTTCTCTTCTGCCCTCTAAGTCTTAGACTAACTGTTACCATCCTATTTTATGTACCTTGTTCTGAACAAAGATACAAAAGGGCTACAAAAAATCAAAACTGAAGGAGCTGTTTAGTAGGTGAACCATAGATGTTGCAAATGCAGCTAAGACTGCAGATGCAGTCCTATGGATTGATTGCTTGATATCTTTCTAAACTTTCTTTTTCTGCAAAACGTTTTGTACTCCTTTGTTATTTCCACAGTATACTACATTTGAGCAAGTTATTATATCCTCTAGGCTAGTGATTCCTGACTGGGGACTGAGTGTTAGAGGGCTTTGCACAGGTTGCTCGGTTTTGCRGTGTGACTCTGAGGGCAAATGCAATATGAAGGTATGGAAGTATGCAAAACCTGCTGAGATGCTGTCAGAAGAAACCAGTGATAAGTCAACTTCAGCTAACCCTGGTTTACTCATATGCATACTATATGTATGTGTTGCAAGGATGGAAAAAGAAGAATTTTTTTATTTTCTTTCTTCTACCCTTAGCCTTTTTTCTCAGAAAGAGAGCCACTTACTTCGTATATATGAAAGTGTATGTGAATATATAGGTATTTTGAACAAGCAGTGATTAAGACTCATGTGACGTGAGAACAAGCCATTACAATAGTAAAGGCAAAGTGAYGTGCCTTTTTGAATAAAGGCTGATTTAAAAATATGCTTGTGCACATTGTGAAAGCAGAGCCTTGATGTGTAGGTCAAAGAATAGCACTTAAATGTTGGGACACTTCTCTGCATTAAAACTACCTAACTTTTGCAGCTCTGTTTTCCTCGTGATAACTTGAATGTTTAAAGTATTTGGGTAGCACCAACTGGGAGCATAGAACATACGTGAATGCACATAAAAGCAGTCTCTAAAATAAAGGTTACTGCCTTTCCTAGGATTTTCTGATTTTTGTCAAATTTGACATAATATTTCCAGATAAAGAACACTTCATGTGCAATGTGAAGGTGAAAAGGAGGGGGAATTATATGTCAGTTCCTTAAAATGAGGAAAGCTGGCTTCATGTACCCTGTTCCCTAAAGGAACTTTTGCTTTTCTGCAATAAAAATACTGGGGTGGATCATGAGCTGATGTAARTAGGCATACTTTTCTTGACTTCAAAATATTACCATTTTTCCAGTCATATTATTCTTCTCTTTATTTCTTTACTTCTTTTCATTCTTTTTTTAGTGTTATTTCCCTTGAATAAGAGCTAAAATAATTCTTTCAGGAAGAAATAAGATATGATACACAACCTTCCCTGTCCCARCTACCCTTGTATATTCTCATCTTGTGTGCTAGTTTTGGGGACAAGCCAAAAGTGCTTTATGATAATTCTGGAAACATTAWTAAAATGTTCACACAGCCTTCTTGCTTGCTGAAGACACAGAACAACTATTGTCAATTAGTTCTTTTATTTAAAAAGTTCCACAATATATTTTGTAGTCACTGCTAAAAACTCAGCCTTGATAACATATGTTGGTGTCTAAGATTATTACTGTTTCTCCCTGGACTCCATTTGGAGTGGAAGATTTCTATAGTAGTTGTGTGTAACAGTTAACATATCTTGACTTTCATATTACCTTTTAAAATACTTTCATTATGACTAGGTCTGTCATCTTTTATTTTCACTATTACCTTAACATGACAAATTGTTCATGGAGTAAGGAGGGAGGTATTAGCTAAGAAAAAAAGAAGGCAGCTTTAAGAAGATTTAAGCTTTATTCTTCTTCCCCTTTGCTGTGAGCAGAGACGTGTCGTCCTAATAATATTAACWTATAAACATAGATAAGCAACAGTACCTGCTAATACTTGAGTATCAGTTCACATTGCATCCTATTGTTCTATAACTTATTATGTTGTCTTAGCTGCACTGATTTCTGCTTTGCTATACTTTTCTTAAGCAATGAGAAGGCTGTTTTAAATATTTGAATTTTGCTAGGAATTAAGCCAAGGTGTGTGGACATTCCTTTTCTTCATTAACTTTTCATGCTTTGAAGGACCAGTTAGGAAAATGATTTGGAATATAAATTCCTGTGAAGAAATCTGAAAACTAAACTCTTCAGGCAAAACCAATATTTAAGGTAAACATGAGCATAGGATTATGAAAGAGTGTTCTTCTGAATTCTTTGCAATAAACAAAGAAATRGTTAGTAATGTTGATTGTTAGAAAATTAGCAGTTTCTGCAGCATGAACTGGGGGAAAGGAGATATACAGTATTCTTTTTTTTAAAAAAGTATCTGTTCAGCTGTTCTTTAATCAAATAAAAACTGACAGAGGCATAAGGGTACATTGTACAGTGCAATGCCATGCTGTGCACAGACACCCAGATGAGCCGTAAGCGGGTTGATGCTCTAACCAGAATCGGCTCAGCAGTATCAGACCAGGAGCATGCAGTGACYTTAGCATGACGCAGTGCTCTGCATGGCACTGTGGCTTGTTACGTCAATGTACTGGCTCATTAAGAGCTAGCTTAAGCTAGTATGTTGCATCATTGTACAAGGCATTTTTTTCTTTTATGGGCCAATAAAACTATTTAGTATGTAAGTTAAGAGTGCACGTCTTTGTAGCATGGGGTCAGGTTTATTATGATAATTGCTTCCTGATGCCTCCTGAACTTTATCTTTAGCTGACTTAAGTGGAAACTAAAGCCTTTCACCRTTTTTTATGGTCTTGCTTCTATTATTAAGTTGTAAAATTGGTATATTTTGAATAAGATTATTGAGACCCTCAATAAYTCTCAAGTCCTCAAGATTTTTGTAAATCTAACTACCCACACAAAACCACATCTTTACCATTCAGTATCACTTTGCTACTGGTAGTTTCTACCTGCTTTGCAACTTCTTCGAATCTGTAATTAGGATTTACAATCACAAGGATTATTTGACTGTTCTCTGACAGCATAAAATATATGGAACTGCAGGTATAAAATATACCTGTGTACGAACATAACACTAAAATCCTTACTCTTCATTTATATTTATATTACATGCAAAAAAAAAATAACTCTTATGGTAAAATTTAGAATTGTTAATGATAAAGTCAGAAATTCAATAGCCATAATTCTCTGGAACTGACAAAAAGTCTATATATTAATAATGCATTATTAGAGACCCCCAAAATTGGAGGCTAGATTCTACACAAGTAGGTGTGTCAGAAAAGAGATTATATTGCTATTTAACACCTTTTTTTCTGATAAATAATTGCAGCATTGTGTTATTGATTTCAGCATCAAAAAGACTGAGCACTTTGAGAGAAAATCCATTAAAACAAACAAGTTCCACGTATGAAATATGTTACTGCACGTTAGGAGTAGAAATAATGGAATCTGGCCCAGATCATGAACAGGTGTTCTCTCTGCTCCCAAAAAGAAGCAAGAATCCTTTCAAAAGATGATCTAATGAAAAATTAACTATTTAAAATACTAAAGTATCTTTTGCCATTAATTATCAACCTGATATTATGCTTTGTAAATCCCATTGAGACTGATGTTAATTTTCAAGTCCTGGTACTCAAGATCCAAACCTTAAAGTAGCTGCTATTTCAGTTAAATATAAACTTGCATCTTTCCATGCATTTCAGGTCATTTTTTTTCAATAKATTTTGTCAGCATCCTAGAAGTAAATATGAATGGGATTTGTGCCTACTATATAGAAGCCTATTTTAGTATGACATGAACTCTCCTTTGAAGGTGCCCTCTCTCTTTACTGCCTGTACAGAAAGACTGTAGAGAGGTGAACAGTTTACCCTGGACAGAGGATACTGGGTACAATAAAATTACCCTACTTTAATGTGTGCTTTAGAAGTTTTCAAGTTATTTTGGAGACAGGGTATTTTTAGACCTCCATGTACAGTCCTGCATTGATTGCCTAAACTTAATCTCAGGATCTGGGATGGGATTTTCAAATATTTGTGATTTAGGAACAAGAGTCTTGTTGAAAGTCAATAGGATGTGTAATACCACATTACCTAGATTTTCTTTCTAAAGAAGTACATAATTTTCATGCGTGCAATCCATAAGAACTGTTTGCAATTTAGTATTTTTTACATTAATTCAAATCTAAGTTTCCTTTTTGTCACACTTTAGCAAACACTTGTGAATTTTTTGCAGGGCACTTTGATTTATGTGGATGTGTTACAAGGAATGTAAATATGGACTGTCATTAGTCAGATGATCTTCTGGTTGGAAAATACAGTTGTTGAAGGGACTCTCAAAGGCTGATTGTATTTTGATTATATTTTCTTTTTAGTCACATCCTTCCACTTCTGAATATATTAATCAAAAAGACAATGTCAGGGTGAAAATCATATACTAAAACAATTTTCCCTACTTATAAAACAACAGTACTTTTATACATTAATAGGAACACATAAGTATCTCAGTTCATTTTCACCTATTCTGTTGTTTCCATATGCATCACACTTTGGACAACAGTGGCCTGATTTTTAAAGAATTCCATTATCTGCAGATGTAGAAGGGCACCTTGCTGCTCAGTGATATTTCCAAAAAGTGAAATCTATGTGAGTCAGATTCAAATACTTTTAGTGTATCTCTCTGCTTTCCCTACCTGCTATTAGAATGGCATTAAAAACTGTCTTTTGCACCCTGACATAGTTGCTATTAAAGCTAGTGGAAATAATTCAATTTCACTTTTCTTCATTGAGAGTTGCGTTTTCTAATTCCTTCACACTAGCTTAGTTCCATTGTGTTGCGATTTCCAACAAAATAGAAAAATAGTCAAATACAAATTCTTTCTTCCTGCACATAAACCATGCTTCATAATATATGTTATCAGGAAGAAAATCCTTTGCGTTACTTGGTTTTTTTCTTTTAAACAAATCCTATTTTAGGGCCAGACACACTGATTTTTTTTTAAGCTTCCAAATAGTTTTACAGCTAAATTGAAAGGTAATAACTGCGTTAGAATAGATAGTAATGTATTTACCTTGATTATATGAAGGGTAATAGAAGCTGCCACGACAGGTAGATGATCAATGAAAAACTATTTTGGAGAAAGTAATCTCAACTTTCTTTTCCAAATTAATTTACATATTATTTTCAGGACAGTTTTAGAGAAAGGGCATTTTTAATAATGGTATGCCTCAGACTGTCAGACTAATCTCAGCAGTCCTGATAAAAACATTYCCTTATGCTGAAAAATGGAATCCTGAAAAATTATGGTATTTAAGGGGATTGCATCTCCCTTTRTGAGTTTAGTGGTTTTGTTTGGATAGAATTGCCATATTTAAAGGTTTCATCAGAAGTGTGAAACATGATTATTAAAGGCTGTCACATCATTTTTTTAGCATAATTACATAAATCAGCTTTTTGAAATGACTGGCTCAAACAATTTAAAGATGGTTAATCACAGTCTAACTCTTTTTTCATGTCCTAATTATATTTTTAAAATACAATAGAATTCAAGACTAGGACATTTCCTCTATGAGCTTCACATGGTTATGGCTGGAGCCCGACCCAAACTCACAAAAATCCTAGAGAGGCACTAAACACTAGAGTTAAAATCGTGTTGCACTGAAATAAGCGGTTGCTCAGGTAGTGCCGAAAGTACAAAAGCTGGACCTTACTTCATGGGCTCAGAGCTCAGGAATAGAGTGGTCTTGTAAAATATGTTTTGAAATGAAGCAGAAAAAGTGCAAGTCTTTKGCTTTGCCAGTTGTTTTTGCCCTTTGTTTCCTCAGTTGTGTCTGCCTAGTGGTTCTAAAGAGCAGTGTCAAATGTTATAAATCGGGGAAGTAAGTTATCACTGCTTTAGAAAAATGTCATCAGCAAAATCCAGCAAAAAGGAAGGCTTTGTGATACATTTGATTTTGATAGTGAGTGATACCTTTAGAATATATATTCCTTCTAAAATGGAGAGATAATATTTAAGACCATACACCTTATTTTTGCATAACCTGTACATACATAAATTGTAATACTCTTAATACTGAAAATATTAGCATTTTTGCCAAATATTGTTTATTTCCCCTCAAGTTATGAAAAATCAAATAAACTGTGAGTAGGCATGAGTATTGATAAGTGTATGTTAAGTTTTCTGATTTATTAAAAACATATACTTTATCTATTTTCTGTTCTTTAGATTTTTTCATTATGTTCTCTGCAAAATTTCTGCTCTCAGAGTGAGAAATTGAGTAGGCAGGTCCCACTTTCATGCACCACTCTATCAGGGGGTTTTGTTTAAATTTGCTGTATCATCTGTATAACGTTGCTTTCGTGGCATTATAAACTTCTCATGTGTACTGCTAGAAGACTTAAATTAGAATTAAATGGCCCAGTGGCATATGTTATGCTCTTGCATCTGCCTAATTTTCAACTTGAAATACCACACAGCAATGCCTGTGATAAACTATACACAACAAGGTCAAAACAGGTGCCTGCTGGGATGAGTAATCGTCTTTATTTCATCACCTCATATCAACAGGTATCATGGAGACAAAGTAATAGCTTTTATGTGAGGAGCTTCGCATGTACCTCTGAAAAGTTATGAGACGCAAGACAGAATCAGCTAAGAGATAATGACTGTAGATTTGCTATAGAGTGCCCCGCAGTTCAATTTACATTGCATCCTGAAGAGTACTGTGTAGGAAGGCCAGATTTTTCAAAACAAATAGGCCTGAAAGYACTATCTAATCACTAATGCTCAAACTGTGTGTGCTGCTTTCAGAGTTCTCCCTCTGCAGAGGTGAGGAGGGGCTTACGGGCAATTTTACCTCTCCCTTTCCTCTCTCTTATACTTAAGGAGCAAATGTATGCATCACCAACATAGTTTCCAACAYATGTTCAGCTCTAATTGTCACATGAAAAGTGAGAGTTTTTTATGTTGCCTGTATTGAAAGTATCTTACCCATTTATTACCCCTAATAGCTAAAGAATGATCGTCTTAGAGACATGGTGGAAGCTGTAGGTGGATAAGGTAGTTTATTTAGAAGAATAAATTACCAAAGCTGAAAAAAATTTATAAATACATTTGTCTAAAATAGTATGGAATGAAATMTAAAAAATAAATGGTGAAAATTGTTTGAAACAAAATCTGGATTTGCAATTCACAGCTCAAAAGTTCAGTTGTCTGCAGCCCCAGATCAAGCTTTGTGAGGCACAGCTGTACAACCTTGGCTCAGCTGTAATGAAAAAAACTTGCTGAGCTGTGCAAGTGTACATTGGTTAAAGCCATGCAAGACAATAAAAATGAAAACAAAAAAGAAGTGGAATTTTTTGAATTGGTAGTAGCAATGCAAAGGCTTCAGAAAAACAAGGAAAGGTATGACTCTTGATGAAGAAAGATAAGATTTGGAGATGAAAACAGTGAGATTAAAGATGTGCCCATTCCAAGGATTAGTGGCAGGACCTCATTTGCATTTGACTGATGACTGCCTCCCCATCACAGCCTCACCAGGTACCCACCAAGCTGGTAGGCAGTATATTCATGCTTATCCTGTTAGAAAGAAATAGAAATTCTGTACAATCCTGCCTAAGAACCTATGCATAGAGCAAAAAATACCCAGACAAGAGTGACCAGTAAGAGCAGAAATACAGACTGGGTTGTTTCTGGTCCCCAAAGGACAATATATAAACATAACAGTTTTCTACTATGAGTGCCTTGAACTTAAAAATTTATTCTTTTTTCCAATCTCTAGGTCTACCTGAATGATGTTTTAATAGGTAACAGCCTCTTTCAGATCAGATACATGGGCAATGAAAAAGATGAACTTTAACTTTAACTTTAAGTTTCTGCATGATAGCAGTCTCAGGAGTGGGAGAGGACTCCATGTGACATAAAACAGTCTTCTTAGACAAACAGCAACCCTCTAAACTCTGTCTCTGTCTGTCAGTCACCATCATGTCCTAATACTGCACATGACTGACATTGAAAGACGCCTGAAGCAATAAAGTTCTTTTACTCTTTTCTACAGAGAGTGGAATATGATTGCATACTCAAGTTTGAGAATCATCTGGGAAAATATTTTAATGAAGAGCAGAAGTGTTAATTGTGAGCTGCAAACAAACTTGTTCTGCAAGGTAAGTAGCAAATTGTGAGAGAAACGGCTAAGTGGTTGCAAAATACAGTTACATATTCAGCATTTCTTGACATTTAGAAAGGCACAGGATAAACCCTTCATAAAGAGAATATTCTGGCTTAGTTTCTTTGCATCACTTGTATCTAAGTAGACTATGTTTGTTCAAAATTTGTTTGTTTATCTGTAGCAGAATATTCCATTCTGGTGAAAGTAGATTGCACAGATTTTGTGGGACAGTCTTCAAAATAGGAGCACTGCACAGAAATATTTCTAAAACAAGCTCATTAGAGCATCCTGCTCTCAGCACGATTTGTGCAAGAGATAGCAGAATTTATGCCCATTCCTCCTCATCTAAAATGATTTGGAAGAATTGTTAYTTCTGACTTAAAATATTCTAATTTTAAAAGAAAAAGTAGTATGCAAACCCAAATCCAGTCCAAAACACTTCAGGGACATATTTAGACTTATTTATTTTGTTACATTTCCTACTTTTAAAAATGTAGAACCCTAGATTCCCTCTTATCCYAAGTGAATTGTGTAATATTAGCATGGCAGTAAGAATTATGTTTTCATATTCCTTTCTAAAATATCGACTAGGCAAAGATTTAGCCAGCCCAGGAAAAGATGTGGAGCTATCTGCAAGTGAATTTCTTGGACATTCCTCCCATCTTGCGGGACAGAGAGAGAAAACGGCAGGCGAGGTGAGGTCCCAGTTCACATAAGAGTTAGCTTCCTTGGTTACAGAAACTAGAGGATTTGGCAGGAAGCCACTGCCTAGATGAGAGTCATAAAGTAAGACTATGGGATAACCTCTAGCTGTGGTAGCAGAGATCAAAAGAGATTTTTTTCTAGGAGGCCAGATTGGTCAAGGCCAATCAAGTTTTTCTCACCCTTCCTTAAATCTGAGAAAAATTGAAGCTATTTGGACACTTACCAGGATTGGAACAAATAAGGGCTGCCCTCCAGACTCAAAGATAGGGTTGAAGGTTGACAGACCTTAAACCCTGAATACTGATCCATGTGAAGGAGCAGATATATTCAGAGTCAGCAGACTGGACCTTTTAACATTTTATCAGACATAGACTCTAAATGATCTAAATAATATAGAAGATTTCCTTTTTCCTTAACTCAAGTCTTTAAAGGGTACCCTGCCCCAGATGCTAGGCACAGCTTAAGCCTAGTTATGATTATTCAGATGTGTCAAACTACAGTTGCAGTTTTCTATTCAAAACTACATCACATATCTGTGCAATTCTTGCACAAGTGTCAGACCCAATGTTTGTGATTAGACTAAGTGTTATCTTGCAAGCACTGTCAGACAAAGACAAAATAAAAGAATTGCACTAAGCAAGTATTCCAAGACGCTAGAAATAGTTGCAGTATAGATACAACATATAAAGAATATAAATATTTTAAATATCTATGGATCTATATTTGATAACAAATCCACATAAATAATCACAGAGGAAAGTTCTTAGAATCATCTCAAAAKGAAAGAATCATTCATTTCTCACCAACATTATCTTCAACCATTTTAGGGTCTGYATCATAAATTTTACCACATTTCACAGGTGAGAAGATAGATTCTTTTTTTCAGGGATAAACAATCACAAATTGCACTTTTGTATTTCTATACTGCAAACTTTTTAACTATTGTGAGTTCCTTAATAATCAAGGAGTTTGTCTGTACTTCCCAGATGAAACAAGTGAATCAAATCTCAGCTAGTTGCAAAAATTGTTGCTGCAGTTTTCCAGCTGTGGGGAGCTCATTGCAGATTCAGCAGCCAAGTATGAATGACACCATGCTTATTCTTCTTTGGGCAAGTAATTAAAATGCTCAGGTTTCCTGTATTTCCACTTCACAGTTTATCACAGTTAATAGGGGAAAAAGTGTCCAAACATTCCAAAATAGCTATAACAATCATTACATGACTAACAAACCATGAAGTATACCTTGCAATGTAAGTAGTTATATTTTTTCACATGCAAAAAAGCATCTCTCACCACCTGAACTACTTATTCAATATTATTAAAAACAAGTCAGAACTTCTCTGTAAGAGAAAATAGAGTGAATCATTCTATTGCATTCAACATACAAAGCATTCAAAACAGGAGCCACTTTTCTACTGTCTGCAGTGGACAGACTTTCTCTTATATTTAAAAAAGGAGAATACAGGCAGCAGAATGACAGTCTCCTGTAAGTGGAATAGGTTTGTGCAGTGAATAATCCTTCATCTCCTTCTCTCTTTGTATAGTAACATGGTAAGTCAAAATTACTATTTTTTATTGTAATAGTGATACCTTTAAATGTTTTCTGTAAGTAGAATRTGTGAGATCATATGATACTCTGAGCATGCAAGGTAAATAAGAAATGTGATGAAATAAAAGCATAGTATAATAATTTATGATAAAGTACCTGATAACCAGACGGACAAGCCATTATAGATGACACATAAATAGTGACAGGTACAAAGCTGTGTAAGGTTGTACCTCTGTAACGTTAAAGTAGCTTTGCTAAAATGTGTATTGACTTTGGGAATATAAAAGCTCCCTTTTCATTTCCTCTGCTGTTGAAAACATGAATTGACTTTAATGGATGGCGTTTTCTGGGAGATTGTCAGCAACTGTTTTAATAATTTTTGTTCTTAAGAATTGCTAGATACCTACCCCTTCTACCCCACAAGAGGAACCACTTCAGCTTTACAAATGCAATTTTGCTAGACAGTACGCTGGTAACGCGGGCTATAGACTGACAGCAGCAGTGATAAAAGGAATAGCAGTAGAGATAATATCAGCAATCATGTGTCCCTCTGATACAGCTTTGATTGATATTCCAGAAGTTGCAAGGCCTGTGGGATAAATGCACTATAGAGGCTGGCCAAGTTTACATTATTACCTCCTACTGTTTCACATGCATTTTGCAAATAGGATATGTGAACACACATAGACAGTATATTTTATGTAGYGCTTTACATCTAGAAACACCCTAGAGAACAAATGATCCTAATAAAACAAGTAATCCTAAAAAACCCTGTGGTTCGTGGCTGCAGATTATCATTGCTAATGTAACAAGCTTGAGAGCATCAGCTCTTGCTGTCTGACTGCCTATGACCTTTCAAAAGCTGTATCAGTTTCACTCTTGGTGTGGAAACTAAGGATGACTTCTTTGCAGTTTTGTGATAAACTCTGGTTTTTTTAAGTGATTAATAACTGTGCTTGAAAATTCAGATGCAGGTGCAGAAACATCTTTGCTCGGGTTGAGTAAAAACTATCTTGTTAAACATAGTGGCTGGGTAAATGTTAGTTCTTGAAGACTTCAGCACAGGGCTTCATCTAACTGGAGCTTCAGCAACCCCTCAGGACCCTTCAGGGGTGCCATGGACCAGGGACTGGAGCTAGACCTAGGAGGAGATCGGCTTGTTACCCCTTCTGCTTACACTGGGGTTCATGTGAAGATGTACAGATATGTGCTCACTCTCATTCCAGCTCTGCTACCAAGAGCATTCCTTTTCATGAAGCAACAGTAAAATAATATACGACATTTTTGAAAATCTTACCAACTCCTTAGTTATTATTACTATATACTTGAAAAAATAATCAGGATAGAAGATGCAAAAGGAGACAGATATCTTCTACTATATGTAAGTAATGTCTGCAGTGTCATAGGAAAAAAGTCATTTAAGATGCTTGACATACTCTCTGAGGGCCATTTGATATTTTAAAAGTAGGAAAAAAGAAGAGTGTTAAAATAAAATTGGCTTTTCAACTAAGGATACTTTTTCCAAAATATCTTCAAAGAAAGCATGGATTTCCACTTCCAAACAGTCAAAGATTCAATGTAAGGTTTTAGCAAAACCTACAGTAAGAGTTCCCCCAGCAAGCCTGTAAAGGATGCTTGTGGCTTCCATTTTTTCATGTGGTCTTATTGCCTATATGTCCTATGATGTAAAACTGTAGTTTTGCAGACAGACATGAATGACTCAGTACACACAATTTTCCCACTTAGTGGAAAACAGAAAGATGGAGGCCAATGTCCCTGTTGTGAAACAGAGCAGAAATCTGAACCTTAGGCTACAGCTCCTCCTCTCTCTCTCTCTCTCTCTCTCTTTTTTTTTTTTTTTTTTTTTTTTTTTTTTTTTGGTATAGGAATGTTGATGGAGAGACATTCCAGACAGATGTTCAGAACTGGAGACAACCAACAGAATGATTTTTTAAACCATTCTGAGTCCTTGATCTGAGTTAGAGCACAAGGTCTTGGACTTTTTTCCAAAACTGATGGGAAAGCAGGCAGTGGCTTACAGCTCTTAAGCCATCTTCACAAAAAAGAAAGTCTTTGTCAGTTTTTACCTAAAACCATATTTAACTCCTGGCTATTTTCTGTCTTGCAGTAGAAGGAAGGGTTTGATGTCTCCTTGCATCTTTGTCTGAACTGCAACACTTGTTCCTATGAAGAGAGTTTTCTTGGAAAAGTGGGGAGCAAAGCATTTTGCCCAATATTTGTGGTCTATGTTACAAGCTCGCACTAAGTGGCAGTGCAAGGTTAGCATGATATATTTTCATCGGGAGTTGTTAAAGCAGCTTATTTTTTCTCAGTTGGAAAGAGTCACATAACAAAGATGGTTTTCACCAAAACAGAAATAAAAAAAATACAAAAGCAAACAGTGAGCACACTATAAGCTCAGAAGCTGCTGCTTCCTTCATTACAGGATCCCCTTTCTCAAGCTCTGAAGACTCTTTGTTTAACTCCTTAAGCTTTGAGAGTCTCTGAGGAAAATTAGCCTTCTGCTTTCTTGCATAGTTGATGATACAGTAGGATCTTTTTTTCTAGAAGAAACACAAGAACTTGAACRGTGAAGGAAATATGTACACAGACAAACAGRAAAGAAAAGAAAACAGAGTAATCTTTCCCACTCCATTCATATCTCTTATAATGTTCCTTCCTTCAAGGAAAAGGCTAGTCAGTGGCATAGCTCCAGTTGTACTTATTACAATATATATAACAAGAATTGTGCTGATAAGCCAGAGAGGAAGTCAGATAGGCACAAATATGTAATAGAAAACCTAGCAGAAGTTATGCAGTTAGAGATTTTCAACAACCCTTCTTAAAGGTATGGGAGCCTGGCAACAAAGAACTGCTTCCCTCCTTCCCTAGGAGGAAGACTGTTATCATAGGCTTAGCAGTTGTTTAAAAGCAAAAGTTGCTTCAAACTAAGAAGAAAACAGACGCTTAACTAATTTTTAAATGTTCATTAGAAGTGGGGAAAAAAGGATGAAAATAACTTTCCTTTAAATACCCGGAGAGTTTAATAGCCTAAGCTGAAAAACAAACAAACAACAATTTTTAATATAGCATCCTCTCTTTTTGAAAACCCTAGGTATCCTAACTCACTGTCCTTAGGCATCTATAGCAAAGCTTTCTGCATCTCAAGAATCCCCATGCTGCTGCAGATTTTGCTGAGAGTTGCTCCATTTGGGGATTTCAATTACCCGCAGCCGGTAAGGTGTTGCTAGGGCATTAATGGTTTCAGTCACAGAGGRCAAGTCCTTGTTTCAGGGAAGTGAAGAAAAAAATGAAAAGAAAACATATCTCCACCAAACATTTTTACTTTCTGTAATACCTTCTTTCCAAATGACGAATGCTAATCACTCTTCCCAGCTTCAAGTGACCTTTGGCTATGTTATACCAATCATTAGCTCCCCATACAAAGCAAAATTGGATTTTAGGAGATATGGACTTTGGGAGTTTAGGCATCAGTTTAGGCACACAAATTTAGCCAAGTAAATAAAGTTCCTATRCAACAGATCCTCTAAGAGTCTAGATGCAGAAACTGAAATGTATRATATTGCTGTGCACAAGTAAGTTTTTCTAAGTCTTAGTTTGAATGAAATAGTCCTGGAGGAGATTGTTAACTACTGAAATAGCTACTTACACTCTTTGGGGCAGGGAATCATCATTTAGTCCTGTTACTATGTATTGAAATCAGATTCTGGTTTTGACCAGACTCATGGGACTACCACAAAGTAAGATAACTGTAGATCAAATGGAATATTGTCATGTGAATTTCCCTTAATAGCATATTTGCTAGCAYCTAGAGATTCTAGTAGATAATTATTTTAATGAAATAGAGACTTCAGGCCGCTCAATATTTCTCGACCCAGGAAAGAAGTTTTGTCCTACAAAATCCTGAAGGAATGTGTGAAAGGGCTCTCTGGAATCAGATAAGTCCTCCTGATAAGTATACTTATTTGTGTATCTTTTTCAAGTTTTTTCGTGAGTAATGATAATTGTCTGCAATCTATCCACTGAAAAGCACTTTTTAAAGCTGCCCATTTTATCCAGGTGCTGAGCAAGCTTCCAACTGGGAGCTTCAATCTTTCAGAAAACCTGGCCCATTAACAATGTACGTGCAAATGTCCATCCTGGGCAACAGAGCTAAAATATTCTCCAAAGGTGTAGTCCTCTGCCAACTAAACAGTAGCTAGGGGCTTTTGATTTGCCTTAACAATAACAATATAGTTCTAGCAGCAATCTCTTGATCGCTAAATTTGGTCCAGTCCTTTGTTCTTGCAGGAAATCACATTATAGAAATAAGRCTGGGAGGAAGCTGTAGAGGCTGCCTGGTTATCTAGTTTTTCTCCATGTCATATGAATCATAGTACTTAAAAACATTTGTCTAGCTTGTTCTTTAAAGCTTGCAGTGAGAAATTTCCCTAAGCATCGTATGCAATCTATTTTAGGGCTCCACAGTTCTTACTGCCAGACAGAAAGCATTCAACAGTCAGTTTATAACCGATTGTTGTGCTAACATTGTCTTTTAGTTAAACAGTTTTTATCCTGCTTTCCTTTCGGTATAGTTCTCTTCTAGCCTTCATTTTGTTAGGATAAATAGCTCAATTCATTTTTTTTTCACATAAAACATTTTTCTYTTCCCTAGTCTTGCTAATAATCTATTTTCTTGTCCAATTTGACAGTAACTTCAAATAGTGGACTGAAGGGGGGGATTGATACTATTCTAGATATTCTGGAGAGGCTCATTCTGGAGCTGATTTTCCTATAAAGCTGTATGAGGAATAATATCTGAATTTTGAAGAGTCAATTTCTAGTTTGCAGAGAACAGCAACACAAAACAAACAGATTAGTCACAAGTTGATCAATAGATCTAGTCAAAAACTTTCTGCCTAAAAGTAGAAAATGGTGAGTTCACCAGAAGAAAATAAATGTGTCACTTTTTGCAAAAAATCATTTTAAAAGAAAAATACRTGAGGAAAAAGAGAAATTGAATAAAGTAAAAATATTCTGCTTTGATAATGGAAATATTCTGAAATTTAAAAGTAATTTTCCTTTTCAATGTTGAACAAGTATTTTTTACAGTTAATGCATTTTCAAACTTGAATTCAAAATCATTAAGAAAATGTTTTGATCAACAAGTCTATTTCTACTCCTTCTTCAACTCACCAGTCCTTCGGTATGCAGAAAATGTATTTTATTTTCTCCTTCTCATCAACCCACTTTTTTTTGGTCACAGTCCTAAAATGGAAAAAAACTGGTGAAAATTTAAAAATAGATTTGTGCATATCTCCATATATCAGACAAATAATACTTTATATTTTACTTGATTTTTTTGAAAGATCATTTTCACAATGCTTACGATATTTTCATTTTAGAGCATACTATTTTGACTGTTATGTACAGTTGCTATTATTAGATAAGCCATGATAATCAACTGTTAAGTCCCCTACAAGTTTACTCCTCTCCTCAATCCTCCTCTCATTTTCTGCCTTTTTTCATTTTCCTCCCACTTCTCCTCCCTTGAACAGAGTGTTAAAAGACTGTGACCGAGAGTTGTTGTTGAGCCAACCTAGCAGAACTAATCTAGTGAATATAGCTGAATAGAATATTATAGAAATGGAATTTAACAGTGACTCATAGTAATAATAATTAGGTTGGAGAACAAGCTGGTTTTGAAGGTCTGTTGTCATTCATGCCAACAAATGTGGTCAACTTTATATTTCTTTGTCAAAAACCTGGGTATTTCAGTGTAACTGGCAATAAAAAAGTGAATATTCACATCCCTGGGTTGCATTTCTGAATCTTCTGCAGTAGAGCCAGGTTTTCTAATGAAATCTGGGTTGGGATTCAAGTCTGTTAAAGGGAGAAAGATTACAAGTGTATGAACAAAAATTTTGTTGAGTTCAGAAAACACACAGAGTTTTCTATAGTAACTGAACAGTCTTTGTGCTTCAAAACTAGGGCTGACATTTCCCTGAAGCCCGCTATACTGAAGGGAAATGAGGAATATTGAAGGCTTTACAACTCAGAATGCTGCGACCGCTGAGAAGCTCAGCATTTGGTGATGGCCATGGTAGGAGATCAAAACTTGGAAGTATGCACAGGTGTTCTGAAAATCCCACGAATTTCTAAGAAAAAAAACGTGGAGGGATTTTTTGAAGCTTCTATGAAGGGAACCAATGGCAGCATGTTTATTCAGAGTAACAGGAGATGTGTCTGTCATCAGTTAAGGTTAATGATAATTTCCTCKGGGATATTTCCACTTCAAGACTTTTTAGATGTCTTTCCCAGTTGCTTTCCATGTATTTCCTTCCTTGAAAGAAATCATGACTAGCAGTCCGCAAGTTACTTGTGGAATCTATCCTGCTTTTTGATTTTATGCCTTTGGTTTACGAGCAAAGATTTGAAATCAAAGGGGTCAGGTTGAGTGTTAATGTTAAGCAAGAGAATATTTAGAAGTATCTACCTGTTTTGAGTTCTTGTAGAGCCAGGGAATTCAAACAGTAAAATGTAGTGCCRAGAAGGTGTAACTCCCAGCTGACATGCTGTTGGAAATATCACCAAAGAATAACATGATTTTTAAAATTATTTTTGTATCTCTTCTTCAAGATATGTTGATGATTTTGAATATTAGGTACTATTTCATGCAAATTTTTTGTGTGTCATTAGAGTCCTTGGAAGTGAATAGAGTTTTCACACTGATCTGCCTAGAGAATAGAAATTCTTAAAAGAAATCAATTCTTGGAATTTCAGTATACAAATAATTTAATAGCTATAACTCACAAACTCTTGTCTAAACTTTTTCTGAAAGCGAAGTTATTTGTAGATATCCTTTGTGGTATTTCTATGCCTCACACTATGCTTCCATTTGTTTTTTGAAATATTTCCAGTCTGGACTGGAACTAAGCTGGTATGAAAAACTCCTAATTACAACTTACATGAAAATGCAGTGGCATATCTGATAACTCACTCAAACAACAGTGTTCAAGAACTACGAAAGTCCTATTAAGTCCTYGCTCTATGAGAAAGGCAAAAATTTGACCTTGAGTACGAGATCAAATTTGAATAATTCAGCAATGTATGCAGATATCCAGCTGAGTCAAATTTTAGCATTGYTGTCCTTATTTTGAGTGGTCTGTAGTTTACTTCTGCTTYCCTCTGCTTTTTTAGCACTATGAATACTGTAAGTACTTAGAGGATTTCTTTGTTCTGTACAGGGAGATAAGCTGTGAAATTAAGCCTCATCAGCATAGCAACTTAGTTTATTTAACACATTTTCCTGAGTAGAGAGTACAAAAAATAAAGAGATGAGGCGAATAATTTTCTAGTGAATTGCTATCTGCATTTCAGAAACATGTCTACAAAATTTCCCATAAAACAGTTATTATTTTTTATATTTACATAACACAGCTAATTGCAGATAGTTATGTATTCCTTCCTTGCCTTGCTTAAAATATTGGCACAGAAATAACACTAGATCTATCTTGTGGCAAAATGCCATAGTGTCGTCCAATTTCCGCGGAGCCATATGGCAATGGTACAGCCATCTGTTTATCTTGATATTCCTTTCCTGGCAAACCTTACACCCATATGGGTTATTGGTGCCCTCATCTGTGTATATCATGAAGAGGTTCAAAATCRAAATCTATAATTTTCCCTGGTATAACTTTTAACAATTACACCGAACATAAAGATCACACTATTCTCATGTTTAGCCTCATCCATTTCTGTTTTGTGCACACCTGCCTTCTTCTGTAGACGCAGGAACAATTTGGTTTCCAGAATTTGTGAAAGCTGTCATCGCAAGCTGTCAGGTTCGAGGCATCATAATCATCTCAAAGGACTGATAGCTYGTGCTTTGTGGATTTGAAACTTCATCACTAAAGAGATGAAACGATCCGTCCTTTTACGTGCTGACAGGGCAGCAATTTTGTGTCAGTGTAGAGATTCACGCATTCAGACAATAAGGCCACACCGAATACATGCAGAGTCCTTTTACATTTTCTGTGACAGCCGTTTTCAATAATGTCTAAAATATTTGACATGCCCTGTTTAGAATAATTTTAAGTAAGGGASACTGTCGGCTTTCAGCCTGACGTATTATCAAGCCTGAGTGAAATCATGTTTATATCCCATTTAGCAATCTGCTCTTTAATTTCCTGTTTATGTGAAAGAGTTGTTTCAAACTGGATACAATCAGTGTACAAACCAGACATTTTAAGTGTATATACGTTTCAACTCACATCAGAATAGATGAACATATTCCTTTCTTCATTTGCGGATTTTTCCTCTTGTTTTTGAACACTTCAAGGATCCTCATTTCAGATACAAGAAAATGTGAAGATGCACTGATTGTAAACTATTGCATTTATGGGGGCTATACTGAATTATGTACATGATGAATTGTTTTGCATCTCTTAGGTGTTTGTTGACTAATGAAATATATTGATTTGTTGCATTCCACAAATTTGTAATGCAGATTGTTTATGAAATTCATTGGTTTATTTGGCAACTCTATTGCTTTTTGCTTGAAAGATAATGTTTTGTGTACATTATACTGGTAACAATTCACATAATGCACTTTTATGAAAATTTAATTGGATTATCTCTCACATTATATGATAAGTTTTTTTATAAATATATCAGTATACTTGTTTGCATTTTAAGTATTCTGTGCCTGCTACTGATCTTAGTTTAGTGAAGTCTAAGCCAAAACTCCCACTGATTCCTAAGGATCTTTATCATAACCCTTGTCTTTTTAAATTCTTTGCTTTGATAATAAACCATTGGGAAAACACACATACTGCCCCTTTGTCTTCTAGACAAATTTGATCAGGGTACTCCCCAATCATTTTRCATCCAAGATTCTTCATCAGCATTTCACAGACTTTTACTATCCAAATCAGCAGCAAATCTACCATTGTCTTTGATAGTAGCAGGTTTTTCTCCAGTATAAGCAGAAAACAATGGTGACACATGATTTAACCTTGCATATTGTAAAATATGACATATGACATACACAGATGCACTTTCCATGCTCATATTCAGAGTATGTGTGCCTGTGTGCATGTGTCTCCACTAGTGCCCTGTACCATATACAGAGACTGAGAGGTTGCTCTCGCTCCTCTCTCTGCTGTCACTGTGGGAGTGTATTCTCTAGAGCTAGGTGCTCAAATCAAATTTGGCAGTATGCTGGATGTATTTGCATATAAAAGCTTTTGGTGGAGCAGAGAACAAATTATTCACAAAGCTGTTAGTCCAAGGCTGTGCAAAAAGGGTAGAGTTTTAATGATTAAAGAGTTAATAAACCTTTGATTTCCTCAAGAAGGCATCCCAAATTTAATCTGCGAACTTTACTGTGGAGTTGAGTTTTCTGTCACAGGTGCTGATATGCTCTACTTTCTGAGCCAGATGCTTTGTCTCATTCTTAACACCTGAATGGTGCTCATCCATCCTGTGTGCAAACATAATACCCCCAAACAATGTCCTGATATTTCTGTCTTCTCTTGTTTTCTTTAAACTTTGTGCTATCTTAGGGCGTTTGCATTTGAAAGGCTGCTTGCCTTTCGAAAGGGTCAAAGATTCTATTTCATGACACTTTGAACAAATCCTCTTGATCCCAATTTAGTAAATATATCTCCTTCCAGTCGCTTAGATTCTGCCTTAAAGGTCTTGCCATAAATAAGAGGCACCTATGAATTTTCTCCCTTCTTTTAACAACACATCAGTGTCCTAAGAACATATAAATGACATTGTCATGAAACAGGGGGAGGGCAGAAAGAATAAACAGAAAATATTGGAATGCACTGGCTACCAAGGAAAAATAAAGGGTAACAGTCTCAGACATCCTTCAGTTACAGTTTCAAGTGTCAGCACCACAAAACAGAGAGTGGTGCAGAGGATGCCAAGCTGGCAAAGATCAGAGACAGTGTACGTCAACAGCATGTCACTTCATCCAAGCTAATGCTAGCACTGAAAGCCAGTGCTAAGTAACCCAGGGCACTTCAATGCTAACATAATTATATAACTTTCATGATCCAACCTAGAATCTCAGCTTGTTGCTGTTCTGCATTGTGCACCTCCTGCAGTATTTAAAAGTCTAATCTCATGGAGAGCAAAAATCAGGTTTAGATACTTAGGACCTAAGGTTACATCTGAACTTTGGAGTGAAATGCTCTGCAGTGCCTTCCAAAATCCTAATTCCTAGCAGTTTGGACTGATGACTTGACCAGGTCACATCACACCTCATCACACATCTGCCTTTTCTYGAAAAGAAGACACAGGAAGGTGGAGGAAGGAATGAGTAGAAAATGCTTAAAGCTCATACTGAAGCAGAAGTGGTAGAACAGACCACCAGTGGTAGAACACCAGAACTGCTCTTGAGTCCATAATGTAGACACCTTATATGCTGATTTTGAAAGTGGAATTTGTAAGAATGTGTGGATAGTGTGAAGTGTTAGCAATCCCTTTCTATTGTCCTACAGTTTCTCTAATAGCTTGTGTATCATCGTCTCCAAACTTGATTGAGTAACACACCACAGTAAGGAGGGAGATGATCTGAAAGGACGGGTAGTGTTAGAATAGAAGCCGTGAAATCTCAACTAAGTGTCTCTAGGAATCTTTGGAACTGAGCACATACTGAAGAATCCCAACCAACRTTTTTTTTTAATCACAAAGGACCAGAGAAAATGCTGACAGATAAGTAATAGAGTTTTAATGAAATCAGTGTAAAGTCAGCTTATAATTGCATTAATCAATGTCTCAGTACAGACAGCAATAATCAAATTAAATGGTCACAGCATACAACTTACTACATATAAAGAAATAGGCTTAGTGAAGTCTTTAGTGGTTCTTTACTCTCAGTAACAGTGAGCTGCGTAAATCTTCAGCTAATGAACTCATCAAGCATATACCTGACTTTATTAGAAAATACAAACTTACCTCTTGAGCTACAATATTTAACATACAAATACTATTAATTCAGAATGTTGTTAATTCAGTGTTCAGAGTGTTGTCAGGAATAATTCTTTTAAGTAGTGTACTGTCTCCTTTACTTCAGCCTTCTGAAAGAGCTTGTGATCCTGGACAGATGTCACACTGAGAAGGGCTGGCATTATGTGAAAGCACARCTGGAATGCTCCTGGCAAAGTAGCTATTATTCCATCCATAGACACGTTGTTTGGCATTAACACTATTGACAAAACCCTTCATTCCCCTAAATCCACACARGCCTTGGACCCAATGTCCAGAATCACCATTTCCTTAGGGCAAAAGCATAGAAAATCCTCTAGAGAAACACACTACAGTTGCAGGTAAATGTAGATTAAAAAAAAATGATAGTGGGGAATTTGTATGCACAGATTTATTTGGAAAGACTTGTAAAATATCAATACTGATGATTTTTGATTAGCATCAGACTGTGTGGGAATTATAAAGCTTGAGGCTTCATGAGAGGAAGGTAAAAACCAGTACTACTCTATATAAACAACAAGCAGAACACCTTCTTGCTCAGGGAACGCTCTGGTCTCTTGAGAATGTCGCGAGTCCACTTGAGTTGGGTTCTTGCTCTATAGTCTAAAAGTCCTGTTGATTTTTTTTAACCAGAGCAAAAAAACACCATACATAAGAGTTTCTAGCCTCCTTATGTACAAAACTCTGACTTCCCAGGCACCTTTTTGCAAAATCACTCTAGCAGACTGACTAGAAGAGATGAACAAGCAAAAACTCTAGTAACTTTAGTAAGCAAGACACAGTTTGACTGGGATATGTAGTAAACAGTAAACACAAGATGTTTTCTATTTTAGGAGGYATTGGCAGCAAGTAGAAGGAAACTTGACCACCACCTTCTTTTGGCAAAAAAACAGGCTATTTTAATTAGAATGGGTGGCTGTGCAAGACAGGAGCTCTAAACTAGAACTGAGGTTTTATTACCTTTACTACAGTATTTTGTTACACTCATTCAGTTAATTCAGAAATCACACTGATGCRTGTATCACTCACTGGCAGTGCGAAGTCTGTGAAAGCAGAGTATATTCTAGCTATAWTAAAACCTCTGCCCAGGTGTGGAGATCTTTTAGAGTGCTAACTTCAGCTTGGCTTTCCTCCCCTTTATCCACAAGTGATCAAAAAGAAATGCTGTAGCAGCACCTACTTCAGAGATAAAAAATGAGGTAAGGAGTAGCACTGGGAATTTTGGACTTCATGCTCAGCAGCTGAACTCCATTTTGTGACTTTATTGAACAGTACTGCTTACTGTAAAAAGCATCATGTTAAAATGTTTTGCCTTCTTTATTCTAAGTGATAATGTTATTAGATTTCAATTCCAAAGACCTTCTTCATAACCATCTGACAATTCTTTTAAAGGAATCATAGCAATTCACTGTGAAATCCATCTTACCTAATTATCAAATAAAATTGRTCTCATTTACCTTACTGTTTTCTCTTCACCTGAAAAGTGGGGTATGGGAACCACATTTTGAGCATCATGAGAAATACAGGGTTTTTTTCCAGTTTAATATGGAACAGAATTTAAAATTTAAAAAGACCTTTTTCTTATTATAAGTTTTATTTATAATCTATAAAACACATATATCAAACTTTTCCTTYTGTCAAACTGAAATTTTCTGAAAAAAAGATTCATTTTGAAATTTCCTACCAACTCTGCTCTCAGTTTGGTTGATATGTCAAATAGCCCCTCTGAGTTTGAGGTTCAATGGAGAAATATATCCCGCCATGATCTGATTACCTCTTATATTAATATCAAATTTTAGACATTTAATAAAAGTCTAGAATTATCACTATAATAGCTACCTTTGTCCATTAGTTTATGTGATGTCTTTGGCACATACTGTCTTTTTCACATATTATATTTTAAAAAGTTGACAGAGCTRATGTTTTTAAGCTAAAAATAAGTGGAAACAAGTGGTAGAAGTTAAAGTAAATTAAAAGATACAGGTAACGAAGACAAGAAGTAAGGRTTAAATAATTCTACTTAAATATAGTTAATAGCTGGGAATCTAAACCTTGCRGGAGAATCAATATTGAAGAGGAGATCAGGGAAGATAAACTTTGAGATAAYTTCTAAATTCAGCTTTGTCATGACGTGCATTTATTCTGTGAATTTTGAAAATCTCATTAAGCAACATATCAGTCAAGGTAAATCATTGCAGTACTAACAAAAGATATGGTGTGAGATGAGAGAATCACAAAGTAGCTGATGTTGGAAGGTATCCCCAGAGATAGTCTAGTCCTATGATGAGTGGGACTATTCAAGGCAGAACCAAGTAGAGTGGGATTTTCAGGACCAAGATAAGATTCCTCATATCAATGTATTAGTAATATAATAGGCATCTCAAACACATTCCTGCTATTTTACAGTGTTCCTCAAAAAAACACATATAAAAATGACAGAAGCATAAGCTTCTCTACTACTAATGTCTCTACAGCACAGCTCTTCTTTCATAGATGACTATGTTACAGCCAGAGACTTTTCAAAGGAGAAAAAAAAAAATGATGATAACTAAACTATTCAGTTTAAAGCAAAGAGTAATAAAAGGGCCACAGGAGCAAGACACATGGAATCAGGAATTCGTTCATGCTGAATCCAAGTTAAAATCTTGGGATCTTTTGTAGAAATAGGATTGCACTTGAACCACTGCTTTAGWGTGTTTGTTGAATCAGAATTGTAAAAAACTGAGGAAAAATGACAGCAATACAGCACGTCCTTTTTGTTCCTCCTCCTTCTCATCACCTTTCTACTGATGACTTTGTGCCACCACCACCCCCAGGACAACACAGGTCTGCACCTTTTCCCCAGGTCCCCAGCCCCATTTTCCAGATTGAGGGAGCTGGAGAGAACCTGTGGCACTGAGCGGGGACTGAAGGAGAACGAGAGGTAAGAATGAGGGCCGAAAACACTCCCTACAGAAAGGTCTGTCCATTATTACTTAATCCTTTAAAGTTGTATTTTTTAGCATAGACCAGTTAATAAATTGTTATGAACCTGAGCTGAAGACAAAACAATACCACTACAGTCATAGATGAACTGGAATTGGAAGTGAATAAAAAAAGCTACTGTTTTGATTCACTGTACACAGTAGGAAAAAGGAAATAGAGAGTATCACCTCTTGTCTCTTATTCTAACACACAGAAAGGGTACTACACCTTGTCAGGATATATCCATTGCAATATCCTGTTTCCATTTCTAGCTAGTTACAAATTTGAAAGAATCTGCAGAGAATTTCCAGTGTAGACATACATAACTCGCTGGTTGTGAAATTCTTATGTTTACCTAAATTATCTGAGTGCAGTGGAAGGAGTTTGGATCAATGAATAAAAGGGAATTTGCATGCACAAGGAACACAAGAAAAAAGGGCTACAGGAAAAAAAAATACATTCTGGATGTGTAACAGTGTCCTATATCAGCGTTGTTGGATTCCTTTCCAGCTTTCTGCCAAAACACGATTCCATTTAATTGACCTGATTCTTTAAACATGTTGGTTTTGGCAAGATTTCATAATTCAGTTAAAACTAGTCCTGTCAAAACTGTTGAAACCAACTGTGTTTTCAGGCTTAATGACTGACTTATGTTCTAAAGCACAAGAATTTCTGCACTGTATGTTGGAACAGCAGTATTAGGCTTAAGTTTCTGACGGCGTGGAGGGGCCTGGAGGGAATCACTCATTGCTTGCTTTGTTGAGGGTTTGAAAGTAGCTTTTTGATGATGCTATGCATATAACATTTTCCTTCTATGTCCATACTAAATCAATGTTTCCGTATCAGTTGGAGAATACCTCTTCTTTGAATTATAAGAGAAGACTCTGATGGTTTACAGCTCATAGCTAAATTGGTATTTAAATCATATTCTCTCTACTTAAAATGCACCTAATTAAAAATGTAGTATCTTATTACTAATCTATGGAGCATCTTTTAATTTCATGGTGTCCTGTTGGTCAGCAGTTCAGTAGTGGACTGAATTTACCTTACTTCTTTTCTCTGAGTGGTTAAAGTGTTGTTTAGATTTATGAATTTTCAGGCTGATTAATCTGTGAACTATGCATGCAATTATTTAAGACTATGTCTACAGAACCTGCTGCTGTTTTGTTTTTAGAATTGGTACAGTGTGATAGAGGCAAAAAGCTCATACTGCAATATCTTACAGAGACTTCATTTTCATTGTCATTTTTTCCTTATTATAATTTAAAATGGTATTCTTAGAATAGGAATTTGCTATTCTTGTTTGCAGACAGAATTCACAAGATGGGTTTGGTTAAAAAGATACAATAAGAGCACTGCTCACTGATTATGCATTCAGTTAGACTGAAAGATACCTTAAAAATGTACAGTACTGAATAGTCCAAGAGCCTTAKTACTCTGAAGGGTCAAAATTCACAGAAATGCAATTGGATGCTGTACTTGGAAAATGTTCAGCCTCGGGAATGACAATAGGTTGAGATTTTTTTCCTTATGTGGTTAAAAATAAGAGAGGATGGAAAAGAAAAAACTGAAAGATAAGTAGCAATTATAATGATTCATGAAAATAAAACTACACTTAGCTAGACACATTTCTGTTTAATTAGAATTACAAGTTAAAAGAGAATTTTATAGTTAATAGCTTGTTGAAGGGTTTTATTATTCTTTCTTCCTGTTAATAAATAGAAAAAATGATGAGTGCAAAATTCCAGGTAGACAAATGTCATAAAATTCTCCATCACTATTTGGATTCCTGGCAACTATTTCAGAAWGACTAAAGGATACCTGAGTACGGAAACAAAACTATTCTTCTGACATATCTAATTCTTCCAGGCCAGCAGGGTGGTATCAGCCATTGTCTCAGCTTTACAGGTTAGAAAATCTCCAAATGATAAGTATGTGACACCCTTCACAAAAGGCAAGTCACATTAAAAATTGAAAATAATAAGGAAAAAGTTAGACAAACACAGCTGTAAAGTGTGAGTGACTGAAATCAGAACAGGGGAAAAAAAATGTGAATTAGTATATAGAAATGCTTGAGAACGCCATGACAACACAGAGACAGGCAGGCTTGGGCTATTTCAGATCATTCCATTTGACTTATTCTTGTCCCCTACCTCTCAGTGTTCAATCCGAGAGAACAAATCCTTTGTGTGCTATTTTCATGAACTCTTTGCACATTTACTGACAGTTAAGAACATTTTCTCACTGTTAATTATAACTCTTCTCCTGTTAGTAAATAAATAAATGCCATTGTAATGGTGTCCAATTCTTGATTTCTCCCTCTGGAAAAAAACAACGTTATTGTTATAGCATCATGTTTAGGATGCTCTRTTTAAGATTCTGTCAATACTTTCATTAACTCGTAGTTTCAGGGGTTTCAAAGCTTACAAAAAGTATTCTGTGCACAACTGGACAGGACCTGACAGAACCTAGGACCTGAGCCTGGGGCCAAAGTCAATACACCACTCTGAGAAGCGTGAGTGAGCTAGGTAATTCAATTCTTACATATACAAAGAATTTCTGTTGAGTGATATAGATTGATCTGTAATACAAAAGTATATCTGGCACAGAATCACAGCTATTTGGTCTTCGAGGGTGACTGTATGTTATTGCGTCATGTTGCATGTTTTTTTGTAAATCAATGGCTGACAGATAAACACTGATCACTCTGAGATAATCTGATTGCTTTTCTGRTACAGTGTTATATGCCACACATGGTAGACATATCGCTTTCATTCATACAGAAAAAAATCCCAGGTGTCTGTCATTTTATTTGCAGTAATTTATATTTTTTTTCCTGAGGAAGATGAGTCTTCCTACGGCAGTAGCAATTTTCTGTAACATCATAAATCATATAATATAGGAACTGTTGTAGCATTACATGAGTATACTATAGAACCTCAGCTCTTCCCTGCCTTTAACCCTAAAAAATTAAAGGAAGCAAAACACTAACTGGATTAAATCTATGAAGCTAAATAAGCCAATCTGTTACTAATAAAAAGCCTCACTCAACAATGATTGCTGAGTGAAGAATCTTAAAAATTGAGATAAATTTAAAAATCTCAGACATTTTTAAGTATAAAGCACCCAACTGAAAAACTAGCAAGGCACGCTGAGTATCAGTAGATTTGGAATATTTCTTACCAGAAAATAGTGAATCTCAGACAGAGCAGCACCTTCCTGCCCTGGTACATGCTGAGGGCCAACACTCATTGTATAGAAGCAACGAGGTGCCAAAGCCGTGAAATGTCACGTCTGCGAGAAATGCATATCCCATCACAGGGACGGTCACAGTACTTGACTCATTTTGTGTTTGCTTCTTCCAGGCTACAGAAATCACTTCTGTCTCATGTGAAGTGAGCTCTCCTTACATAGCTGTTATCCATGTTCCGTGTCGGACTTTCTCCACAAGACGCGGACAAGAAGGGCAACTAACTACGCAGGAAGAAATGTGGGCAGAGGTTGGACTGGTGTTTTGAAGATGCGAGCAGTGTGTTCTTCCAAGAAGCTTTCCATTACTCTTGGAGGCAAACCCATATGATCCTTTCTGGAGACTTCATGACCCTGCAGTCTGTTGTAGGATTTGTGCACAAAAATTTCTTGTTGTGTGTGTGAAAATTTTGAAATGAGGRACTCACAAGACAATATCAGTTTGTTTCTTTACACATGAGCAGAAGAACATTAGCAGGAAATTTGCTTAGTACTAGTTTTAAAAATGCGCATCTGAATATTGTTATACTTAATTTGTAAGGCTGATCCATGCATTTTTTCACTGAAGAAAAGATTATGACTTTACTTATGAAAGTTAATAAAGATATTTTCTTCAATTCACAGCTCCTGTTGACATTTTTGTATATAAAAGTGTATCTTAGCTTGTGTAGTTTATATTTCTAGCCCTAAACTGAGGACCTAGAAATACTGTTCTGGACGGGTAGTCCTCCCTGACAGTGGTAAAGGTGGAATTACTGTACTCTTCTCTCAAGGACTAGGAAAATCAGTTCATTAACTCTTACTCAGAAGCATATAAGAATTCTTGAGAGAATTTGACATTTAGAAGTTAAACCATAGCAGTTCACCCTGGAAGTAGAGAGTGACTGTGAAACAGATGTTCTTATTTAGAAAATATGTTACTAAAAGAGCTAACCACTAAATATGCTCCTGTCAGTAAACTTGTCATTTTGTCAGAGAGAAACCTCAAATTGAAAAAATCTCCCACCTCAAAATGTGTTGCAATTCAATATAGCAAGAAAGATGTCACTAGAAGAAAGAAAGTTGATCTCAGTATCTATGACATAGTCCAAGACAGTCTGGAAAGAAGATTACAGTTTACTCCATGGTAGATGATCTAACAGCATATATAAGTTATATGAAAATTTATTTATAATAACAGGAGTACCTGGCTGTCTCTGTGCTCTTAGTATGTGAATTTAGTGATTCAAAATATGCTGCTTTTTAAAGGAAAATACTTAAAGATGGATAATAACAGTTAATGCAGAATGAAAGATGTTTTTAATTTTTATTACTGTAATAAAATGTTATGGTTTACTTTCCAGCCAGGCAAGTCAATAGTGTAATTTCTATTTTCTCGGGTTTCTTTAGTTTACAATTCTCTCTTTACTGAAAGTTAGTCTTGCAGCTGATCTGAAACTACCTGTTACTTAAGACCAAGCTCATCAAAGTATATTGATTTGAAAACAGTGTTCAGTTTCTGGTTCATGAGGGGACAAGAACAGCTGCTTTCCACTACCATGACTAAACTGTTTTCCCAGGTTAAGGTGTATCCTCTGCCAGAAGTATTTTAACCTGTATTTCTCGCTAGTAGGAAAGGATGTGATTACAAAACAATAACATGTTTTGAAGGAGAAGGATATCATTCCCTTGTTGACGTTGTTCCACTTTCTACAGATTATTTTATTATTAGAATATGGATGATCCACTTAGTAATCTTAACTTAGTAACTTAGCCTTTGTACAGGAAGCTTTTCAATTGCCTATAAAATATTTAAGTGTTCACCAAACCAGAAAAAGAAGGCATGTGCCCCTTAGTCTTTGACAAAGCCATTTGCCTGCTTTCTGGTTCCTGTTTCAGAATACATTTAAATAACTCATATGAAGACAGAGTCTGCCGAAATAAAATGTCCAGAGCAACTTATTCCAGCATACCTAATATAGCAAGAGCATTCTTCTAGGAGATGTGAATATAAAATCATAGAATCACAGAATCAGTAAGKTTGGAAGGGACCTCTGGAGATCATCTAGTCCAACCCCCCTGCTCAGCAGGGTCACCTAGAGCACGTTAGACAGGGTTACATCCAGGCAGGTCTTGAACATCTCCAGAGAAGGAGACTCCACAACCTCTCTGGGCARCCTGCTCCAGTGCTCCGTCACTCTCACAGGGAGGAAATTCCCCCTCACGGTCAGGCAGAACTGCCTGTACTTCAATTTCTGCCACTGCCTCTTGTCCTCTCACACAGGACAACTGAAAAGAGTCTGGCCCCATCCCCTTGACACCCTCCCTTCAGGTACTTGYACTCATTGATAAGATCCCCCCTCAGTCTTCTCTTCCCCAGGCTGAAGAGGCCCAGCTCTCGCAGCCGTTCCTCGTAGGGCAGGTGCTCCAGCCCTCTGACCATCCTCGTAGTCCTACGTTGGACTCTCTGCAGCAGCTTCATGTCTCTCTTGTCCTGGGGAGCCCAGAACTGGACACAGTACTCGAGATGAGGCCTCCTCAGGGCTGAGTAGAGGGGCAGGATCACCTGCCTTGACCTGCTGGCAACACTCTTCGTAATGCACCCCAGGATATCATTGGCCTTCTTGGCCACAAGGGCACATTGTTGGCTCATGGTCAACTTGTCATCCACCAGCACTCCCAGGTCCTTCTCTGCAGAGCTGCTCTCCAGAAGGTCAGCCCCCAGCTTGTATTGGTTATTTCTCCCTAGGTGCAGGACTCTGCACTTGTCCTTCTTGAACCTCATGAGGTTCCTCTCCACCCAGCTCTCCAGCTTGTCCGAGTCTCTCTGAATGGCAGCACAGCCCTCGGGTGTGTCAGACACTCCTCCCAGCTTGGTGTCATCGGTAAACTTGCTGAGGAGGCACTCCGTCCYCTCATCCAGGTCATTGATGAAAAAGTTGAACAGGATGGGACCCAGTACTGAGCCCCTTGGGACGCCACTAGCCACAGGCCTCCAACTAGACWCTGCGCCACTGATGATGACCCTCTGAGCTCTGCCTTTCAGCCAGTTCTCAATYCACCTCACTGTCCACTCGCCTAACCCACACTTCCTGAGCTTCTCTAGGAGGATGTTATGGGAGACAGTGTCAAAAGCCTTGCTAAAGTCAAGGTACACAAYGTCCACTGCTCTCCCCTCATCTACCCAGCCAGTCATTCCATCACAGAAGGCTGTCAGATTGGTTAAGCAGGAGTTCCCCTTGGTGAATCCATGCTGGCTACTCCTGATCACCTTCTTTTCCTCTGTAAGTCTGGAGAGGACATCCAGAATGAGCTGGTCCATCACCTTTCCAGGGATGGARGTGAGGCTSACTGGCCTATGKTTGCCTGGCTCCTCCTTCTTGCCCTTTCTTGAAGACTGGAGTGACTTTGGCTTTCTTCCAGTCCTCAGGCACCTCTCCAGTTCTCCATGACTTTTCAAAGATGATGGAGAGTGGCCTGGCAACAACATCTGCAACTCCCTCAGTACCCATGGGTGCATCCCATCTGGGCCCATGCATTTGTGGATGAATATCCTTTACAGCAATGGAGGGAACTCAGACTGGCATTTCCTTTTGCTGGTTGAATGCACTGGGCTGTTGTATTTAGAAAAGCTGACTCTTTCTTAGTAATTTTATGAATCTATCTTCATTTTTCCTATGTATCTGGATTGAAATATTTCACACTAACCTGAACAAAATCTTCTATAGACTCAGAGTTAAAAAATAAAAATTGCTTATGCTTGTGATTTGTTCGGTGAAAAAATGCACAAGTCAATAACAAAATTCTAACCTGTTTAGTTGGTTAAATGTATAAGGAGTTATTATTTAAGTGATTCTGTTCCTATATTTTTGAATGGATGGTAAAAAGGTCCAGTATAAAACATTCTACAAAAAAGAGCATGCTCAAAAAAATCAAACATGCATGAAACCATTCCATCCAACTCTCATTTTCCATAGAAACTAGCTTTGGCTGCTGCTCACATGGAAAATCTTAAACATTAGTTCACATTCTCCTGGATATTTATTGAGTCAGGAGAAAAATCGTTGAGATCTACATTGTTTTGCAAAGAAATAATTAATGATCTTAGGTCATAGTAGAGATAATCAAAAATAAATAGACCAAGAGCTAGCCAATAACATTTAGGTGTGAGAAATGACTACTTTCCTTGGAACTAAGTAATATTTATTTTTGGTATGACACTAAAGAAAATGGTTTAATATTGCTTACAGTGTTTCCTACCATTTTGAGAAGATGTAACCTAAATACCACAAAGTCAAGTATACGAGTATAAAATAATCAGAGACTGGTTGTTAGTGCTACTCTTTACTTTGCCTACACAAAAACAATTGTCCACAGAATATTTTAAGCAGAATGCTTTGGGGTCAAATCAATATTTAGAGAAAGCTGACTTGACTGCAGATTGCCTGTGTATGTATGAGGAGATTTCCTTTAGAGAGGAGGGTTTTTAGATTTCTAAACAAACAAAAAAATAGCTCTTATTGCCTTAGAGCTATRTGCCCTGAATATTCCTAGCAGTACTTTTCAAATACATACTTCTTGTCTACAATACTCATATGTTCAGAGGTAGAACATGCTACAGAAAAACATAAGGGCTGTGGGATTGTGGTGCAGAGGATTGAAAAAATCCAGTAAGGGTTCAGTCTTGGAATGATGCACTGTAAACCAGAAAAGGCTAAGTCTGCATTATCAGACAGCACAACCCAGGAGGACCAGACCTACGATCTGAAACAGTCCATGCTGAGGAGCTCACATGCTCCCTACCACACCTACTCCAGAGCAGCCTCAGCCAGCTCCTGTGGACCCAGTGCCCATTACTTGCTGAAGAACAGTCACTTCACTAATACATTCAGTATTACTCAAATAGTAATACTGATGGATGATAGATGGAGTTTATCAGTCCAGCTACTCTCTAATAGGTCCTTCACTCCTTCCTGTGAATCATATCCTCAAGACAAGTCCTAATCTAAAATATATTTTGGGGTCAGAAAAAAAAGGGAAGAAAAACTTCTAGCTGCTGCTGTTGCCACAGCTTATGGCATTTGAACTCTAACAGAGGACAAGATTTACACATGCAGTCAAGCAGACCTTCAAATGGTATTATGCTGTTAGTAGAACACAGGCACAAAACCAAAAAAAATTGGTCCTCCGTATTTAAATTTCTCTTACAGTGAGGTAACATGAGAGGCTTAGAAAGGCAAGAAATAAGGAAGTGTAATTTACTTTGCTGTTGGATGAAAGTTCATTTCCAACAGATACTAATGGGTTTCCACGAGAAAAAATATAAAATTCTTGGCACTACAGACACTCTTAGCAAGCKGAAACTTTATCAAGGTGTAGAAAACAACTTTTCAGGAAAAATAGATATCTGGACTTGTTCTATTATAAAAATATTTTCCATCCCTCTGCCATCGCCCAGCTTCCTACAGAACACAAGTGCATATTCCATGTACTGGCAATGATGTTAAAAGCCCATAGGTTTCCAAAATAAGGAAATTATTTCCATTATAAAGAGTAGAATAGGTTGAATCTATGGGGTTTGTTCTGACAAAATCTGCTTTTGTCCACTCCAATTGTCTGTGTTAAACACACACTGTGAATGAAATGCACAATAATGGATTTCAGGTGGGATAGAAAGCTACTTCAAACCTTTAATTTACCTTGTTAAAAATGTATGATTTATATACTTCTGCTATGTGAAAGCATTTCAGACCTTTGATGTTTCTATATTGGTAGGAACATAAATGCTATTAAAATTAGCTAAGGTTGTAAACTAATAGATGTTTCGTAGGTAGAAACTTATTCCTTTCAGCTGAATATAGTGTCAGAAACTGCTTAGGATAGTGGTTGGAGAAAGGAAATTTCTTCTGTTAAAGAAATAGAAAACAGTACCTGAAAGCAACATGGTCTCCAGCTTACTATTTTAATAAGTTGTGTGTTGTTTAGCACCCCTCTGCCCCAGCTAAAGTTGTCCGTTAAAACATTTTCCTCGAGTACTTTCGTATGAGGACACGTATTTAGATATGATAGCAGGAATTCTTAGCCGCATTTCTTCAAACCACATGCTTCATTTCTGTGCCATACAACTTTTATTTTTCCCTCTTCTCTAGGATCATTTGCTTTACACCTCTTCTCCTTTCCAGAAATCCTGTGACTGCAATACTGCATTTTAATTTAAGTTAGCATTTCCTACAAGGTTACAAGAAATACTAGAAGTATTTCTTTTTTTCCACTTTGGTGTTTGAATGGCTGCAAGACCCAATTGCTCCAGGTGTGAGGCCGGAGCATTAGGACTGGCTGRTATCGGCAAAGCTATTGGGTGCAATAGTTGGAGTTGGACGCTGCCTACTTCATCTGTGCTGAAGGACGKTTTTGAGCAGCACATATCGTCTGAGTCTCCAGTATCTATTTCTCCCACCTGGACAATAAGATGTCCAGGTTCCTCTGGCCTGGTTTCTCCAGCTGCTTCCATAAAAAAAAAGGAGCCAGAGCATAGAGCAGAGAATGCCCAGGAAGAGCTGTCACTAACTCAGAACGTCTTATTTATTTAAAGAGAGCAGCAGAAAATGTCTCTTTACAGGCTTTTCTTTCAGTTTTATTTTCTCCTGTTTTTCAGTATGAACTCAGCTCCCCTTCCACATGGCAGAATGTGTCAGCAGCTAATCCCACCTTTCCCGGTTTTCATTCAAGCAGTTTTAGCCCAGAATCCTGTCCATAGGATTCCACCCACCCTTTCCACTGATTCTGTCCAGGCTTCGTTTAAATCCCAGCCCATCTCTTCACTTTTCAAACCTCACTGACTCCTCCCATTCTTGTACCTAACTTCTCTTCCTTACTATGTCTGAATTTTGCCCTTCTCAAAAGGGTGACAAAATTCAATGTCACCTATTCTACTGGGAAGTATTGTGCTACTCTACATAGGCACAGAGCTCTTTTTAGTTAGTCAAAAAATACAAAAAGTAGAACAAATGTCACTGCTCTAAGAGCGACAGATAATTTATCATTGTTAAAGCAGCAGCTCCAGTGACCACCTGAAGGTTATCTTAGAACTGTCAGTTTTCCATAGAGCCTAATTTGAAGACAGAGAAAATCTCAGTATTATAAAACACACAATTATCTGTATTAATATGAGAGATAGCTAGGTTTGTGCTTTCAAAAGAACTTGAGGAGGAGAGATGGAACCAGATTTTTCAAAGAATTCTTGTGTCAGAAACTCTTACAAACAGACACCTCCAAAAAAAAAAAAACAGGAGTAAAGAGGTTTGAGAATATCCATTATTTAGAACAATGTGGGAGACACTGTTCTTAGAGATATACACAGCACTTATCACAGGCTGTGGTTAAAACAAAATAGGTCTTATCCATCCCTGAGGATATCTGATGATGCCATATCAACAAGGACCAACCCAGTTTCACTTTGCCTAGGTTYCTTCAGCTATGTCCCACTTGGCTTCCACTTCTATTACCAAACTTCCACGTTAGGATATTATTAGTACTCTTTCTTTGATTGTATCATAGTGCGTTTATCTTTGAGAATGAGTTTTAAAAAATCTAGCTGAAACTCAGTTTTCTCTGTTAGCCTTTCTGCCATCATCCTTGCAAGTGCTGTGACTAGCAGCTGACCTTTCTGCATTTACAGTTGATGGTCACGCTCTTATTTGAATTCTTATCTCTTTCCAGCAATGATTAGCAATATTCTGGGCAAACTGGCAAAATCTAATACTAAGGCTATAGAAGGGAGCAGAAAGGGTTGATCAAAAATACAGTGCATAAGATAAATATCTGTATATGTGCATTGGAGAAAGAGCAGAATTTTTTTAAGATTGTGGCCAACTAGATCAAGTAATTTTGGTTTGTTATGTACAGTTGATCTAAGCAGGAATGATATCCTTTATCACAGGTACCAAAAAGTAGTATTAGAAATGTAAGAAGTGGATAGAATAGACCAAGAGAAATCTCTCAGGGGGGAAAATAAAAGGAAAAATAGAAGGAAAAAATAGTGGCTATTTTGAGAAATAGTGCCTGCCTGCAGACCACTGAATTAAAACAAGTGGAGGGTCAAAACAGGAGTCTTCAGAGCCACCTGAACAGAAGCTGAAAGTACAGAATGAACCTGTACAGAGCACAGACTGCTGCAGGGCAGCTCTCTGGAAAACAGAGATTATTCCAGGCTAGCAGGTCTACAGTTCTTTTTTACTCCACCAGTTCATACAGCAACGTGAAACACACCCGAGCAGGATGAAGCGAAGTACTGCATCACTGCTGAAGATGTTGCCGTGGTAGTCCCGTCCAACCCAGATGCCTGAGCTGAGAGCCAGCACACCTGCTGTTGAGAGTCCCGAAGCTGGGGAGGAGGGCAGAGCCTCAGTGTTTTGAATTGCTCTCTGGAGATACTGCTAGATAATGACGGGTGTCTGGGCTCCTAATTCAGGTACTTAGACAACTAAAATTACATGGTGTGTATAGATTGGATATTTCAGCCTCCAAGATATTCCATTTTCTTGATTCTGAGCATCTCAGAAATGTCTGAAAAGCCAGTGTTTATCCCCTGTTATTTGTATAATTTTCTGTGGTCACCARATGAAATAGTAGAAGTGCAGATTAATTTTTATTGCAGTGCTGTTCATTGCTCTTAAACAGACTAGACCTTTACGCACAGGAAATTGTATACCACTGCAGGTTTTCTAAAAGCTGAGTGGTGATGTGTTACCTATTGGCAAACATATTGCATGATTTGTTAGACATATGTCTTCTAATATTCCTATGTTGGTTCCATCAACTGTATAATTATTGCAAAATCAATATGATATTGGAAAAAATATTGTTGAAAAGTCCTTAGGCAGCTGGCTTTTGGTGGTCTATAATAAATGAGCATGACTGGCAGTTTTAAACCTTGCATTTCAGAAGCATAAGTATATATCAATTAACAGGCTAAAGATGCTGAACAAGCTAATGCACTTGTCACCGTTGCAGATCCATGTTCAGCTGTGCTGATGCTTTCCTTAATAACACTTGCTCAAGAAGTCAACAAGCGTAGTTTGTAGACCACTAAGTTGGTGCAGAATAAGATAAATTAATAAAATGTTGGTGTGCAAAACCTCCTTGAGGCCCTCATCCAGCAATTGTTTACATGTTCAGGGCTCCTCTCACATTTGAGCAATCCACTTGCAAATGGACCCTTGTGTAAAATCGCTCATGCATCAAAGGGCCTGACAGTTCCAGGCCTCATTTACAAACAAGGTTGGTGTTCTGCATCCCATAGTGAGGCAAGCAAACTGCAAAGGCATGAGGCTTAAATGGACACAAACATCACCAAARAAGTCAAGATTAATTGTGCATTGACAGGGAAAAAAATGATATTGTTGAAGAASTTGTAATTAGCCTAAATTCTAGTAAATGAAACTAATTCTTTTTTCTTTTTTTGGTGCTCTAAAAATTATCTCGTGTTAAAAAGAAAAATYGTAAAAGAAGAGCAATTCATCAAGCATAGACTCATAGACTTTTAAATTTCGTTGTAATTCAGTGACAAATTTTTTGCCATGCAAATACATCTTTCTCCACTTGAATATGTAAGGTAAGAACTGGTTGAAAAGGCATTACGTAGTTCCCTGACTCTCTTTTGTACATACATCATTGTTTGCACACCTAGCAAATTTCGRTAAGGTGATTACTTTCAGTGTCCAGAAATAACAATCAAATTATATGAAATCGGTGTCTTGAAGGCTTTAGTGAGAGGTAGGATACTGAAGTCGATGAAAATGCCAGGCACGCACTCTTTATTAGGGCACAATAGAAGCCTGAACATTCAGGTTTTTCTACTACTTCCCAGAGTACTGCTTTCTTTTTGAACAATTGATTTTCAATAAAATATCACTAATCGCAGTTACATTTTACGTGTCTCCAACACAGCCACTTACCCTACTTAAACATTCAAGCTGTGTCTGTTATGAACACATTTGGGTTAGTAAAATTGCCAAGTTTCCATCTACAGAAGGGAAGACAATGCTCATGGAGGTTTCTGTGTTCTCCACGTAAATATTTGTGTAATGTGTTGATGTGGCAGCATATGATTGCTGAAGATAAAGCATATTCTTCAGGCACAAGTGTACTTCTAGTAATGGAAATGAATAACAATCCGGACTTGGTGCAGGTTGGGGCGGCGGGGGGAGCAGAGGTGGATGAGATGCTTTARGAGCTCAGTGCAGATTCCCCAAAGCTTATGAATATGCAGAGGTATCAGTGAAAATGCGTGACCACGGGAACATTTTCAGATGATAATTCTAGAGTTTTCTCAACAATCTGTGTGTAGTTTGCCATCTGTAAAGCCTCTTAAAGGAGTATGAATATGGAGCAAGTGCAGAATGTAACCAAGGCCTATTTACAAAATGAATTGGCAGATTTCATTTTGTTTGCTCTGGAGAACAACTGCAAATATGTTCATTCAAAATTTCATTTAATTTATGCTAACAAAATAACACAGATCAGTAATAGGAAAGATAAAATGCCTAGCAAAACACTAATAAGTGAAATCTGAAAGCCTCGTATTTTTATGATTTTGGTCAAATACTATGTTTTATGATTTTTTTTTCTGCGTGATACTGTGACCAGCCTAGAGGCACTAAGAAAGCAAAGGAAGTTACAGTAGTTGCCCAAAAATACCATTCCTCTCCCAGAAGTGCTATATCAAGGCTGACATGTTTGTTTTCAAAACCTTGTCATTTGACTGGCAATATAAGTAAAATCTAAAAAGCCAAATCACTTTTAAATGTATGCTAAAATGAAATTAAAGGTTCACTGCCACTATCTGGGAAATGTTTTTAATAATTTGTTTTAATATTTTTTCAGCAAAATAAAACGTTCGTGTTCTTAGTAATGAAGAGCTGGAAACACCGTAAGCTTCGTTCTGAACAGAAGTCAACTGACAGTGCTGTAAAGCATAAAGATTCATGGTTTTCTCTAGGTAAGATGACACTTTGGTGAAATGCTGGATGCTAGAGATAATGCTACGAAATGATGATACGACATCATTAGCACACTGTGCCCCTGTCACTGGGCCCTACACCAGTGACCTGTACCTGAACTGGGAGCAATGACAGAAATGTAACACGTCCCATCAGGATTTCTCTGTGCTTACAGAGTCTTTCAGACTTACATTTGAGTTACATTAAGCATATTTTTCAGTGTAGAGACTTGTTTTCTAACATTCTGCCTGTACCAAGCTGCATGGCAGAGCAAATGSGTAAGATAAGAAGCGGGAAAACAAATGCAAAAAATGACCAAAAAATCTTGTAGGTRTCTAATTTGGTTTTCGGGGCCAAAAGACAGAGTTTGAGCTAATCACCTCATACTAACTAGTTTTAAYGTTCTATGCAGCTTCATTTTCAGAGATTATGGTTATTAATAATTGATAATCATTACACCAGTTAGTAATATAATCTAATTATTCTTTGGTAACTKTACTTCACTTACTTGCCTGCAGGAAGTGTTGAGAGATTCAAGATAATTTCCAGGAGAAATCATTTAGAAATCTCCTGATTTCCTGACCCTAGTTGTTCTTCACGCCCTCTTTTGTCTGATCTGAACAGACAATTTAGGYTGAGGTCTCGAGAGCAGCTCAAGTCTCTTATTTGCTAGGAAGGGGCAGTCTTGCTTACTTTTGTATGCTCCCAGCCATACCATCTTGGTCTCTCCCTGTGTAAGCTGATTATTGCTAGACACCTTGTAAACCAGATCATTTGATTAGTTCATCAGATATTTATCCACTTGTTTATTTCCCCTAAGTTACTGAGTTGCAAAGGCTCATAAAYGGATTTGGCAAGCAGCAGAGAGGTGCAAGACAAGTTGGGAAAACATATTTCTCTTAAGGGGAAAGAGAAAGTCAGTGAGGGAGTAGGAGCCCTTCTTTCAGTGGTGGTAGGCTGTTGGGCTGGCTTGTTCATCTCTGGAAATTGCTGCCACAATTTCCTAAGTGAAAGAATTAAATTTGGGTCTTTGTTTCATGAAGTAACCAACACAGCATTTCAGACAAGCCTGAAGTAGAGCGAGGAGAGAAAAAAAATCATATTAGACTCTCTTTTTGCCATTTCCTTTAGGTGTTCCAAAGTTTTTGTGAATTTGCTCCTTGAGTCCTTAATATTATTTCCCCTTTTGGTATTTTAAAAGAATTTTAAGGGTATTTTAAAGAACTTAAATCCTTAAACCTTAAACTGTTGATAATTACGCTTCTACAAAGAGCCTCATTGCAACACTATGCCTGAACCCCTTTTCAGATAAAACCTGTCCTCTGCACACTACCTTGTTATTCCTTACCTAGGTATGCCAATGCACACACTTGGAGCATGTATAGCAATGGAAAATGATTCGACTGACATAAACAGGAGAAATATTGCAGTTGTGTGGGAAGGAGCAAGGGCATGAGTAAGCAGAACCTGCTGTCTTCTTCCTCTGTGTTAGCTTTCGGCTTAGCAATGCTGTGAAAGGTATAGAAYGTGCTCTGTAAAGAATTATGGCTGTGATTTCCAAATTGGGTATTTCCCAAGGATCTTCAAACCTACTTCAGTGGCAATGTTATTTTTTRGCTATTAATGGTAATAACTAAAATCTAAATAAGTCTAATAGTAACAGGACGTCAGATAAGGGCCAGGAACCTCCATGAGCGTGTAAGATATGTATGCCATCCCTGTGTCTAGAAAAAAAATATTATATGTGGATTTCAAAACAACATAAAAAGTTTACAAATTTTAATTCACATGCAAAAGTGATTCTGAAGACACTATCTGATTTCATAGTTAATATTTAACACTGGGAGGGCCTCTGCTGGTTCTTCCATATGTAGAGAGCCAGAAAGCCAGGCAAACAAATCCTTTCAGTGAAATATGATTCTAGGATTTTTTGCTTTTGTTTTCCTACAAATCTAAGTCAGGATGCATGTGTGTGTGTGTGCATGCATGCGAATGTGTGTGCACACATGCACGCGCATATTTATATGTATATATTCACATATACTGTGCACATATAAATATATATATAWAAAAAAGTGTATGTATTATATACATACTACATTCTTACACGTTGCCTGCAGTTTGCAATGCTAAAGCTTGCTGAGTGGAACCAGATTCCACAACTAAATTAGAAAAATATAAAAAGGGATCTCTGAAATAGATAAGCTGTTTATCCTGATAAAATAATGAATGTTTTCAGAATAAGGTGTCAAGATGCTAAAATACAGCCACAAAGCCAATACATTTTATTCATATGCTTTGATCCATCTGTAGTGCTGCTTGATGTTTGGCTAGAAAGCCTTTATAAGCCAGAAGTGCTATTTCTCTGGAGTTGATGGCTTTCTTTTATTTCTGTTAGTCCTCAAATACTATAGTGAAATACCCGGATTTGTCACATAGAGACATATTAGGAATGCATGGTATCTATATTTCACTTTGAAGATGTACTAGTCTGTCTTGGACTTTGATCGAAGAGACAAAGAATTCTCCTGAAAAGCAAACACTACAAATACATTTTATTACTGTATTTTGAATTTATTTCAGATTAACTCTACCATGTTAGAGATCTTGAAGAAAAATGTGCCTTTCATTCCTTCTAACAATAGTTCATCAAGGCTTTTCTTTCATGAAGTCTTCAGATCTGAGCTGTTAAACAGAAAAGAGTACTTTCAGTTTGTGTATCTTCATTTTTATCAGGGAGGATGCCAAATGAGGTGASAGGTGTATAATTCTGAAATTAATATAGAAACCTTATTTTTGCAAAGTAACAAAATGCAAACAAAAGTCCACTCTTTGAGGAACTGAAAATCAAACTGTAATGTCTGATTCGTTTTGTTAAACTAACTCATTTTGTGCTCAGTATAGTCTAGGTACTTTGAAGACAGAAAGAAGGGGAATTAGCCAACTTCAGATGCATTGTGGCTGGGACAGACACACTCCACAGGGAGCCGTGGAGTCATCCTGCCTTGTTATCCTGCCGAGAGGACGACATCCAGCTCCCTGCAAACATGCCAGCCCAGATTTTCTTCCCTAGGAAATCAGGGTGGATGTTCAACGCTACATCTGCTTCTACGAGTCCGTCAGCGWGCTGTCAGAACGTGTTGGGAAGCACTCCAGGTCCCATGGTAGACACATATCCTACAGGTTAGATGTCTATTTTATCCAGACTACTTCTACAATTTAACATTTGTTATACAATAGCTTGGAGTGTGTGCTACAAACTGGAGGGGAGTATGTTAGGGCTCTATATCCTACCGACAACAAGCAGTAACAGAATAACTGCGTGCTTGTTGCATCAGCACAGATTTTGCTTTTTCCATTTAGGCACAAAGTTAATGTGGCTGCAAACTGAATGTTCAATTGCCATTAAAATAACAGTCAAGTGCTGCTCAGTTTGAAACATGCCCATCCAAAGCAGGTGCCTTTAAAATCCTCTTTGAACACTGTCACTGGTCAAAGAGGTATTAGAGAATTGAAATGACGTTTTTAAAGAATCCCACAYAGCTACTAGGAATCCCTTTGCATAAGAGAGAAGCGCTGTTTCTCTAGGGATAGTGCTGCAGAGTTTTCTGAATAGYATGTCAAATTTGAATCTCAAGTGTGCAGTACGGTTGTTTAAAAACACGAATAAAAGAAGAAAAGCATAGTGGTTCCTGAATAATATAATTTTATTCCYTTTTTTAGCCAAAAGGCAACTATAACTGCCTTATTTTAATCTTTTAAATTACATATTTTTAAAATTTTCCAGTAATTTTCAGAAAGAGTTTCACATTGTCTTCYACTTGCAATAAAACCCTTTTTACTTTCAAAATTCCTATATGTCCTCAAGTGTTTCTGCAAACACTTATTTGAACTCACACTCACAACTGCAAGCAGTGAAGATGCAGCTTGTCCTCTAAATAAATAGAAGATATCCTCTTCCTAAAGAAATGCCTTATATCACTGGACTGAAGGGCAATATAAAGAACCTAGTAACTATGTGATACTTCAGATCATTATCCATGTGACCCACAAAATCATGATTTTTGTGGCCTCTTTGTATAGSTGGGTTCAAGACAGAAGTGGAAATGGAATAGCCAGACTAAGAGAAGAAATTTCTTTTGGTTGAGATGTGTTTCATTTTATACATCATGGGCTGTAAAACGATAATTGATCAATAGATTCAATAGGTTTATAGACTAAATGAAGGAATATGAATACAARTAGGTTCAATAGCATATGAATATGTTTCATTTAAGCCTCCATCATTTTCGTTAACATCCAAATTTCAAACATTATTCAGATACAAATATACATTTCCCTGCAATATCATCAAAATTACTAAAATCTAAATGCAAGACAGACACTAGAAAAAAAGGTGCTTGTTGCAGGCAGTGTAAGAAATTCTTTACATCATGTCTTGATATCAAATATTGCCTAGTTTAATGTGGTTACTGATAGTTTATGGAAAATTCTGTTAAAATAGTTTTAAATTTATAATTATACACTAAATGTCTGGTCTGCAACATTTGTCTTTCCCACTAGCCAAGAGCTAATTGAAATTCTGGCCTTGGCTAATAATACTGGGTCTCATATATATAATGTTTTCCCAGTGGAAAATAATTGAAGATTCATCGACACCACTTAGAAATACAAACTTGATAAAGTTCACTTTGATAAAACTGTCGAAGACCTAAGCTAACCATGTAAGAACATCTTGCAGACAAGAAAAGTGAAGGACAACTGTAGATCTGTGGTTAGCTTCCCTTCAAAGCATTATTAACTATTGTCCATCAGAGCTTTTGCAAAAGACAATCAAAGACTGCTGAGCTAACACTTCCAGGTTAATGCTGTAATTCTATCTACTCCTTCTTTCCAAAAAGATTTTTTTCCCCCTCTGGAGATGAGGTACAAGATGGTTGTCAATCTCTTTTGGATAAGGCTACATAAATGTTTTACCGACTCTGATAACTTTATGTGCACTGTGAGCTTTATATGTACTAAAACTTGTTCAAAAGAGCAGAAAACACTTATTTTATGAGGTGTAGTCTGTTCTCTTCTCTTGCTACAAACCAAGTCAGAGCAGGAGTTTATCTCCTTTTCTTTTTCATTTTTTTTAGGGAATAAATTAGGTTATTTAAACTCTTCTGGGATTATAGGTGATATACCAGACTATACGAAAAATTGACTACACAGTGATCCTTTCATGATAAAGTGGAAATATTGGACACATTCAAATATTTTCATTGAAAWTTGATATAAAAAACAGAACATGTCTTCAAAATATAGATAAGAAAAACATTTTCAGCACACGTATCAAAATTGCTTACTATGTAAAACTTCATTTAAAGAGAGAGGTCTTAAGCCTTCTGTCATTCTGCCCTTGGATGACATATGCAGTTCTCACTGAAGTCAGGAGGAAACACATGCACAGGAGTACAAGGGCAGATTTGTATCACTACCCTACAGCTGAGATTCAATTTACAAATAAACTTGATCATGACTCCTAGATAATAGTTTATCTCAACATTTACATGCACAAAACCCTAAAAAAAAATCCAATCGAGTTAGAAAAAAGCTGTTGGGACATGAAAAGGATGTGATTTTTAATTGCATAAAACATAAAGATTTGATTACAAGTACAAGCAGAAAAATTCCTATCTAAACACTGATGATTGATTGAGAAGACACTGTCCCCATTAGCTTCCCCTACCTGTAGCTTATGTGCAAGGGTCAATGAAATCATAGACCCTTCGACAAAGTAAATCACTGCACATTCAATGAAAAGCCAAGCCATAATTCCCTGGGTAACGTTTTCACCTTAAAGGTGTTTCTTTCAGAAACTGAATGCAGCAAAACAAAACAGTCTTTTTTCAATTTTAGTTGAATTCTCTTTAGGACCCAGTAAATRGTGCCTCATCATAATAAACAAACACTCTCACATTGTGTGCATATTTTAGCTGTCATCTGAAGAAAAGGTAAACAGCCTAGTACCTATTTACAAAACCCACCCTCAGTCTTCCTAAATTATATGTTGCTTGGAAAACAAGCAACTAGCTACCAAGCAAAAGCGGATAATGACAAACCTCCGCTGAACGCAACCAAGCTATGCCCATTTATGCCTCCTCAGGATAATGCAGAAGTCTATAATAGTCTAGCATGAGATTTTAAATGTAAATGCATATTATCATTAAGGAATAGTTTCATACAAAAACTGCAGAACCAGTAAAATAGACAGCTGTCTTAAGAATATGAAAGCTAAATGTGTCCAGCTGCTGGCAAGTATGAATATCAGAAGCCTGTGAAGTGTTTTCATGCTGCTTGCCCAGTATCTAACATAAGCGTGTATCATAGTACAGAAAGTATTTACTTTTCACTAAATGTATTAAAATAAATGAAATCAGAAGGTTCTATACAGCAATTCAATAATGTATCGTACATTTTTATAGAAGCTTCTTTCAAAAACACTCCTAAGTTATACTGCAAAACCTCCTTTCTGAAGTAAACAAGGATAATTATCCACCTTCACAAAAATACAGAATACTGAGGTTCTGTGATTGCCAGGATGATAGAGCTGTTTTCTGACAGCACTAGGACATCAGTTCAGACTTGTAGTCCTAAATACCAGTCCTCTGATCAGRATTCATAACCAGAAATTCTGTCATTTTAACATATGCATCATATTCCAAAGTCAGTTTACATCACTATTAGTGTAGGAATTTTTGTGGGTTTATAGCAGGTGTATGATTGTGGGGTCCAAATATCTTTCAGCATCTTTTACCTGATGCTAAAACTTGAACTGCACTGACTTTCCTCTCAAACAATCCATTGACTCTTTAAATTTGCACTACTCCTAGGGAGATGTCACTTCCCGAAGAAAAAAAAGAAGTGTTTTCACCATGATCATCTGTGCTTGTCTAACTTGYATAACTGATCTGGCTTATAAAATGCAGAGCAGTACCATTTATTTCACTAGTGGGAAAACATAGTGGTGAAAAAAAGTCAGTATCAAACCTCCTCAGATACCAGCAGGACCAGGAATTTAGTTTTGCTGAAAATTTCTTTTTTTACCCATGATGGACATTTTARATTGAGACTACTAAAATTCAGATGGATCCGGTTCAGGTAGTTAGTATCCCATAATCATCCTAAAGTTTGTTGCTTGTGCTTAGGACTGTACGCTAAGGTTAAGGAGAAAAATAAGACCATTAGCTGACAAATGCACATATATGCTGCATAACTGGTCTGGATTCGAATCTGAGCTAGAAAACTATTGCAGGTTTTGGTTATGTTCTAAAACTTTCAAACACCAAGCTAAATTGACTGGATTTTCTCAGTYAGAGCCTACTACAGTACATTACCACAGAATCGCAGAAAATTGGCTTGGAAGGAACCTCAAGAGATTATCTTGTCCATCTCTCCTGCCTCAGGCAGGATCAACTCTCCAGATGACATTTCTGACAGACGTTAGTCTAACCTGTTTCTAAAACCTTCCAAAAATAGATTCCTCAACATCCACAAGAAATGTATTGCAATTCTTAATTAGATTTTCTAGAGGTTTTTTAAACTTTCAAATATTCACTGTACTGAAAAAAAAAAACAGAAAACCTTTGGCTTTCTGATTCTCATTTAATCAGATTACTATTAGCAATTCTGATGCAAGAACATATTGTGATTATCAGCAAAAATTTYGATAAGACATTCCATTCTGCTATTTTGTAGCTGCAAGGAAGGTGCAGCTCTAATAAGAGCTTGCAACAGATTGGTCTTCCTTGGTGAAACTTAGTGCTCACACAGACCAGCTCTGCACGTATTTGTGCTCACAAGTACCACAATAGCTGTGTGGATCGAGTACATGCTCATGCCAGGGTGCATACACAGATATACCTGGGGATGTATGGATGCTCAAAAGCCACGTCTATCTATTTGAAATTTTACCATCTGTGGTACTTTGCACACCATAAATACCCTTGAAAGATTTTTCTCCCTGCTGATTCTTTGTTCTGTTTCTCATTGTGTGCAGATAATTATGGTGATGATTTGGCTACAACATTCTGAACTTGCGTGATTTTTAGTAAGGACTACATAGATTTGAATCTGTCAGCTAGTCATAATGCTTCCTCAATATTACCCATTTAATGTCAATTATAGACAAAAAATAGCCCACTTATTGTCTCATATTAGCATCCACATCAATAATTGTGCAGAACAAAAGGCATAAACTGAGACCATCTGCTCTCACTACAATAATCTACCTAAAAAAGCTTAGCCAGTAACTCACACAGGAAAAGATTCTGATACATTTGTCTGGGATCATGCTGTTTAAGTGTCTTTTGTGGTTAAAATTATTACTGTTTTGGCCTATCACCTATGAAGACATACATTTCCTCATTTCAAGGAAAATATTGCCATTTTATTCTTTATTGCTACATTAAATTAAGATGACTTCTGTCAGATACCTGTAAGGAAAACTGTACTTTTGTTTTATGCTTCATTGTCACTCTCTTTCCTGTTGACACTAACAATGCTTGGACTTTTTTTAAATCATATATACTGCAGATTTTTATTGTTTTGACAAGTGCACAACTCTTGCGTTATGTTAAATGCCAGAATAAAGCTATATCAAAATGTAAAATGTTAACCAGAAATGCCATCATGACCTGAAAAGTAAAAAAGAAAAGAAAAGAAAGAATATTTAAAAGCCTACAATCACAAAATATTGCTGATATTTAAAGGGAATATACTGTGACTTTTCTCAGCATTGGATACAGAATTTTTCCTGGCAGGTTGCATGAGCAGACAGGAGTTTAAGAAACATTCACATGAAAGTATAGAAGACAGACAAATCCCTGCTGTTTTACACCAATGTCCCTAATCTCTTCTCTAGTACATCAGGCCTGTGAAAACATTTCAGTTTTCTCCTTCTAACAACAAAAATATATAAATGGCAATAATATATTACAAATGCCCACTGCATTTAGTATAACATCTTAAATGTTAGGCTCTAAACAACTGAAGAGTCAGTAAATGGTTAAGGTTAGATATTCTCCAATTCTTGGTGACAACAGATGAGACTTGAATATTGACTTTGGAAAAGGAAAGATATTTTTTTCTCCAGAACCGAAATATAATGCTACACTTTCTATACTTGATTTTCTAATGAGCTGAGCACCAATTTCCCCTTTAATTTAGATAGATTTTAGGTTCCTAAAATATGATTCATAAGTTTCAGGGATCTCTTTTTCCTCCTACTCGTGCTATGACTTCAATAACAGTTTGCATTGTAACATTCAAAATATCACTTGGAAAGAAAATGAAAGACAAATTATCCCCTTAGGAAACTTGGATTATAACTACATTACCAGCAGTTCATGAGTCCACATGATGATATTTGAAAACAGGATGTCTATTTCCAGGTTTTCAGGCTTATGTAATATAGACGATTTCTGGGCCAGAAAATTTATTTTCAGCATTGAGATTAAGAAAAAGAGGCGAATGTGGCTGTGTTGAAGATTACTCTTTTTCTCCCTGATAACAAATGAACTGATTGGTCAGTTTTAACCAAGTTTAGGCAAAGGTGAGAAGTCGCTCTCGTTCCAGTTTTGCAGATGTTCCAAATTAGAGAATTACCCACCGTACATTGATTGCCCGTGCCCAGGGTACATAGCATGAACATATAGCCAGCCAAGCAGTCTGMGTATACAGGTAAACAATTAGCATTACTAATAGAGCAACAAGGCTCTGTGCTGTTTGCAGACTGGCCGGGCTGCCAGAAAAGGCGCTGGCAAATGGTCAGGGTGGATTTAGGAACAAAGAGCACTTGCTGTAGGAAACCCAACATTGCTAATAGTGTGCRTATGCAGCAACCTGGCTTTCTTCTTCAGTCATTCAAACTATAGCTTTTAAGCAACTAGTCGTGTGTACTAATGAAAATCTTTATGCCGAAAAACCTCTGAGACAGATTCAGAGCAGTTACCAAGACTCTCATACTACAGAGTCCAAGTTCTCACTTTCTTACATAAGAAAATTCTCGTTGTATGTCTTGTATATTGGTAATTATGTAGTTGAGATGCCTACATTTGATAAGGCAGAGTAGAGTTCCATTTTCGCTATTTTTAGTATAGAGCAAATATTTGACCCTATTCCTTCTCTAAAAGTGCCTGCATGACTACAAAAGTAGCCTCTTCTGCTCCCTAAACCCGAAAACACGGCAGCAGTGAGGAACACGTGGCATTCCAATCTCTCACTCAGAAACATTTTCACTTGTAAATATGAAAAAATATTAAAATTAATGAAATGCTTTTACCGGTCTGAAGGTTCCCATGTTTTTTTTCAGTACAAAGTGATTCATTTTCAAGATGTAATCTTATTATAGTAAAAAGTAAAATAAACCTGTAAAAATGGAAACGAAATTCTCACAATATTACCAAATCCAAAATATGAATTTTGTTTAGACATATATGGTTTCATTTTTTAGTATTTCTTTTTTTCCCCCCAAAGTCATTCATAGTATTAGCACTTAGCCCCACTTAGACCGAGAAAGTGCTCTGAAATCTCAAAAAGTTCTGAAAGGAAAAATCAGTTTCTCACCCAGTATCCAATACAAAAGATAAATACTGAATATTTTTAGGCCAGAATAAGAGAATCACTTTTTATTAGAGGTAACTAATGTTCAGAGTAGTGAATTTAATTAAAGCCTTTCAGATCCATGTCAGCTGCACTAATCACTGGACTCCTAGCTTGTGTCTTCTTCCAGAATTTGGAGAAATCTTTTCTTAGAACAATGCTATGGAAACTCTGACAGTTGTATCTGCTTGATCAAGTGTATCTGATCATATTTAGATCTCTCATTATATTTTCTCCGAATATCTTTTCTTATATCTGACTTTTTCTTCTCTAGTGTGAAGCAATAGTTGCCTGAACATTCTGTTTCATAGTGTCTTTGTGTACAATTCTGTAAATTATTAGATAACAAGAATAGTAGAAAAGATGACAAAACGAAATCTGAAATATACATCAAAAGTTTTGCACAAGTCACACAGAAAAACAGGAAAGGAAGAAAAATAGTACCTTGTTAAGAATTAAAATTGCAGTCTGGATTTTCAGATACCTTCAGCATTTGTCTAACTCTACTCATACTAAAACTTCTGTAGACCCTGGCCAATACTTAATGCTTTTGAAAACACTGCCCTAATGGTCTAAGAATTTTCTGTTATGAAAACATTTGATGTGCAATTCTGACAATATACCAATGCATAGTGAAATATCATACTACTAATAAGAAAAACACAGAAAAAGTCTTACCTTCCACACTAAAGGAAATTCTGAAAGATGTTTACTTTTCTTCTGCATATATTTGTCCTTTATTGTATCACATAAATTATTTAATTATGATTAAGATTTAATTTTCATGTTGGAACATCACTTTTAATATTTTCAGGAGGAAGAGTAGTTATATACATATTTCTGCTAGCTCCAGTGCCAGCAGGCTCTTTCAAGCTATTCTGGATCACGGACAAATGAGTTTTCCCAAAGTCAGCGTGCACATGCCTTCACAACTGCAATATGGGACGATGTGGAGGTTCAGAGCTATGGCTAGCAGCGTGGCAGGTGTTCAACAGTTCGGCAAGTCATTATTTCAGCCTTCAGCTGCCTAGCAATACAGGAATGCGGGCTGTATTTATGAGACCAGGGCTAAAATTTACTGTGAGCTGCACCTGTTCCAAAAGTAATAAGGAATGGATAGCAATAGGTGCGGTATAGAGTTGCAAATTTGAATAGCTGTGTAAGCTAAGCATTTTAGAGTCATATTTTACAATTAATAATGTCTTATACTAGTGCTTTTCTTGAAAGTGTAAACATATAAACAATGTAAAAATAAGCAAAAGTAAGCCAAATAAACCCAACAATTTTTGTTACGTATCTGGTAGAGAGAAAAATTACCTAATGATATGGATTCCCCTCTATTGCTTTCCATTAGCATGAAGTCTGCAGAACTTCTGGAACAAGAAGAGTTTTTATGTGCATGCTAACATTATGCAGCAACAGAAGGGGCATTTCTTTTCATGACAGAGATGAGAGTCGCATCCAAATTTTTAAAACTGCACATAAACCCTGAAACTCATCCTATTTAAAAAGTAGATAAGTGTATAGTGCTTAAAATTGTTAATTCCTGAAAGCGATTTAAACTTGGATTAATTTATTAAACTTATTTTATTTAACTGAAAGTATATCTTTACATTCAGTTCCATTTGAAAAATGTAAAGTTCATATTACCTCTTCTCAGTCAAAACACTTTTACCACGCCATTTTCTCATGAACTCTCCAATATTTTCATATGTGAGAGGAAATTATCTAAAAGAGTTCTTAATAATCCAAAACTATTTACACTGAAATCTGAACATATTCTGATGAAATGTGGAAATGGTAGAAATATCACAGTATTACCTATCCTTACAGAGTGAAATTATCAAGATTTCCTGATTAAGGTGTCTTGCTTGATTTCCCTCAGCCTTAGCTAAATACTTTATTAAACAGCAGAAGCTCCTATACCTAACAAGTTTGACTTAGAAGAAAGGAAAGGAAAGGTAATTTTAATGGCACAAAACTAATCTTTTTTGATTATTTTTGAGGGAGTGAGGGACTGTTGAGCTGCAGAATGTGACAAACCTGACTGTTAATCTAAACAAAAATAGATAACGAAACAAATAGGTTGGTTTGGTCAAGGACTTAAGAATCTATCAGTAATAAACAGAACATTAACTTTTCACTGGTTATGGCTTCAAAGCTCTGGAGTGACTTCTTGGTAGCTAATTGCATCACCTGCTGGCCAGAGCGTTCTGGATGTGAACAAATCAAAACATCAGTTTTTGGTGTAAGGCAATACYCTTTCGGAAAGCATTCCTACCAGGAGCTACTTTTTCACTCTGAGCTGATACTTTGCTCAGAACACCAGTAAGCAGCTCTTTTCTTCACATCCAGGCCTCGTTAGAATAAAAATAAACCATACTTCCCTAAGGAGATGCTCYGAACTAGGAGAAAAAGCTTGCTGTAGGGCACTCATCCAAGAGGAGATCAGCCTGGACTGGGTTCCCAGCCCTTCCAGTACAATAAAAAGGATTGATTGTCATACGAGGAGTGCTGCCTGTGCACAGAGTCATCGCGGTATCATTACGCGTAAGTGGCAGAATCAAACCAGTCTCCAGTACACAAAGAATTTCTGTGAARTATCTGACTGTGGACACGGAGAAAAAACAGGGTGAATGCAAGTCATCTCTGACTCTGAAATATTTAAAAAGATAGGGACATCACAGTGTCAGTTTTGTATGGGCACAAGTGGGTARTAAACTATAAATTGTCCTGAAAACCAACTTTTGGGATTTGTTGAGTGAAAATAGTTTCTCATACAGTACCCAGAATGATGAGAATAATATTTTGCTGCTTTAAAATGTACAAGAGAAAAAGCAAAGTGAGATTTTCTATTYTCAATTTTCACCTTAGGTTTTCAATTATTTTTCTCAAGAGAAGGAATAATTTTGCTAGAATTTAAGAATTTTCACAACACTTCTTACAGTTACAGTTTCCAAATGCTAAATTACTGAAATTTGGAGGAAAACTAAATGGTGTACTAACAGCTAACTTCAAACGCAGGTAGGTTCTTCGATAGGTGATGGGCGTTGTTAGCTCTTTCTCCTGAAATTATGACTTTGATATTTKCACCTTCAACAGCAAATCATGTAAAAAGTAAAGTTGGACAAAAGACTCYTTGGCTGAGGTAGTTCTTTGTTGAGAGATGCAGCCACGCCAGAATAGTCTAGTCTCTACTTTTTACATTGATAGGTTCTAAATCTATTTGTTTTAGACTAGTCACTGTTTCTTACAGCCTCAGGCTTTAACACCAGGCAATTCGCTCTTCGGGMGTAGAAGGTTTTCTCATTTTCATCTATTAGGAATTTATAGCACTACTTTTTCCTCTTCTCCTTGGGAAGCATGACAGAAGGTCTCAGTTTGTCCATTCTCAGTCAGGATGATATTTCCAGCTATTTCAAAGATCTTACTGGGTTCATTTTCAATGTGTAGGCCTAATTACACTAGGATTAGGAGGAAAGATGTACACCTGAATAGGTGAATTATGCTTACTTCTCTAACTTTTTTTAGCTTTAAGTTTAACAGATTTTTCCAAAAGTTTGGATTTTATTCTCTATCATTACTTTTTTCTCCATCCTTTAATTTTGTTTATTTATTTTTGTATATATTTTGTCCTCATCTTACTGTGCTTCAGGTACCGGGAGCACTTGTTATTTCAGAACTTCTCTGTGAAACTGAATATAAAAAGAATTACAGCTAAAACATTGTATTCCAAATCCCTGCATGCCTTGGCTTTATAGCTTAAAAATACTAGCTTAAATCCTAGTTCCAAAGTTAAAAAAAAAAAAAAAAAATCTATTTTTTACTGTAAATACAAGGGAGAAGCTCACCTCAGTAAATCAAAATTCTTCTGAGCCCAGCTAGATGGCTCATTATGGGGTTGCATTTCAGGACTGTCAGATCCCTAATCCCCTACACTGTTTACTCATTCACAAGTGTACTTTGCAGGAATTTTCTTCATTTTGCAAAATGTACTTTAGAAATTATATATATGCAGCCCAAATAAAACCAGGACTTACCAAGTGCACTGTTTACTGTAGGCAAACATTATCATTAAAAGTCCATGTGTTGCTTGCTCTGTTCTGAAATTCACTGACTCAAAAATGGAAAGCTTTTCCTTCCTTTCAAGTGCTTCCCCAACATCTGCTACCAGGATATGTAAGCATGCAAAAGATAAGTAGGCTCGAATTCTCAGATTAGAATGAGCATTTATTTAAACATGCATAAATCTACAAGGAGATTTCATAAAGTACTAACAGGCATGAATTCTGCAGCATGTTCTCCAAGTCTGTGAGGTAAGACATTCCTGGATCTTTTTTTTCTGTAATGCAACTGTTTTATGGCAGCTGTATAAGTTACAGCTACAGCTTTGTCACGGGTGCGAGGCCAGCACCACTTCTGCAATGAAACATAGAGTATATGGAGAGTACAAGAGGAGAGAAAGCAAGAAAGTGAAAAACAGAAGTTTAGGACGACTATTAAGAAATATCTCTCACAAACATATTTTTAAAATATATAATGATGTAAGCTCAATTTTTTTCCTGTGAATGGGAATCATTTTCTTATTGAAGCATTCATACATTTATTTGTAAAATCATCATTCCTGGATTGATCCACCCTCAAGSTGTAGCTCAAAATATAATATAAACAGACATCCTCACATTATAAAAAAGGGCAGAATGCCCTATTTTTCTTCTAATGTCCATTTTCAGCTCTATCCAGTAGCACGAGACAGCATCTGAAGAATGAAGTATTTTACTCCCATTAGTTTTAAAATCTCAAAAAAAAAAAATTGCCATATGCCCCCTTGGAAGATAGATGGCTTGAGTATGTAAAATTACATAGATCTCTCTCATGGCCACACGGACCTGTRAACATATATGTAGTACTTAGCTAAATCCCACTGTTACTTTTTGTCTGTCTGTCTTTCAAGTTAATCTTTCCAACTTTCATGCTCTGTATACCTACTATTTATTACTTTTCTATTTCTAACATTTTGGCTAAGTAATCAAACATAATTGATTTGATGTTTCTCTTGCTTAATTTACTTTAATTTTTCTTCCTTTTTTCCCTTATTTATCTTCTCGGTCATCTTTCTTTCCTGAAAGAAATCTGCTCTTTCTCTTTTTTSTWWWMYTTYSYTTTTTTYYTTYMAMCYTTTTTTTCACTTTTTGTTTCCTTTGTCTGATATTTTTATTGTCCGCAATTTTTTGAATTCTTCAAGCTTCCATATACTTTATGGTGTTGGAAGTCTCCTTGAAATTAGGGACAAAGTATGTATCAAAATACATACTTCATATGAGGGACTTGGTTTTGAAGAGAACAGAATCCATCTATTCAGTTCAGATCATATTCCATATATTTCTTTCTCTCAACTATTTTTTTAAGTAAATTAATTCTCCATAGTACCATGAAACCACTGAAAAAACCTCTACAAGCAAAATCCCTACAATATGTCTACATCTATATTCCAAACAATCTCTAGCATAGACAGTGTGGGAATAGAGAAAGAGAGAGAGAGAGAGAGAGAGAGAGAGAGAGATCAGTTAAAGTAAATGGAAAAATTGCCAAGTCTACCAAAAAAACCTGCTAAAAATGTCTATTTTCTTCTGGCTTTATAAATGTTTTCTTGACTGGTCTCACTCTAAGAGAAAACAAGCTCATCAATTATATAAATAATTAACTGGCTTGTTTCAGACTTCATCTTCATGATGTATCTACCCAAAAAAGGTAATAAACTCACAAGGTTTTATAAGAATGCCTGGAGAGGTTTGTAYRACAGTGTMGGGGGAAMAACTTGATGCATGTGCCATTCCCARTGGTCTATATCTTTCATTGAAATCTTTGCTACGTTCTTAAGGATTATTCATCTCTCTCWCACTTGAATCATTCGTAATCTTCTTTTCTCTGTGAAGTAATCCACAAATCTTTCTACACTATGTACAACCAGGCTTTAACACTTATTTTCTCGGTTCAGAGTRTGCTAAATGTTATACGTTTTTAATTTCAATTGCAATAAATAAGTGAAAAAAACTTATCTTCTTGTTGCTAACCATGCAGTATTAATGTCTTACAGAGACGTGATCTTGTACTTAGTTCTTAAATGGAAATACCGTGTATAATATTACACTTATTTTTAACAGAACTATTTTATACATGCTTTWCTTTGTACTGCATATTTTTAAATTTAAACTTCAAATTACGTAGTGCAACAAAAGTCTGTTGAAAACAWTGTTATCTCTCTGGAAACTGAAGGAGGTAATCAAAATTGTCCATTAGACAAAGAACAAATGACTGAAAAAGCTATTGATGGATCCAGCTAACACTTTGATTTAATTTTCCTCAAAACGTGTCATAAACAGTTGTGTTAACCAAACCAAAACATTTTGTGAATTATTGTTGGTTTGCCATGTCTTTCACAGTGGCAAATAACCAGAATCAAAAAAAAAAAAAAAATCCATAAAATCCTTATAAATACTATTCCAACAGTTTTGATTCTCCAAATTCATTGTTTCATTTCAATATATATTTCCAGTATATTAAAAATATGTTCTTTAAACACTTGAAAACAAAAATGCACATATTTGCCTAACTTTATCTAAAAAAATTTCTCTTTCCTCATTTTTTCAAAATTTCATGTATATTTTTAGTGAATCTAGTTTAAGATGAGAGGGAACTATATATCATTATAGTTCAGAAACAAATTTTAACAGAAATTTCAACAACTTCTCTTTCAATTGTCTACATCCCTCTGACGGTCACTGTTCACCTCAGTTGGAAATCTTCACTTGATTTTAATAAGGAATGTTACATTGCTTAACAGCTGGGTGATTAATGATATGGTTGTTAATATTTGGTCACTTTTTTCATCTTTATTAACCTACTAAAGACCACAATTTCTAAGTAAAGTTTTATTTTAGATGTTCTTACTTAAAATTAAAGCTTTTGGAAACAAGCAAGACAGAAATATTTGGAGAAAATGTGCTTTAAAATAAATTTGAAAATTATCTATTTTATTCTGTGCGTTTTTTTAAAAAAATAATATTTCATAGTAGCTTCTAGTGTTGCATATCCTGTAATATAATGCCATCTTACAGACTACTAAAGCTGATGTGTTACACGTTGGCTACCATAAAATTAAATTTCACTTTATTTTAAAATGGTTTAGGAGGGCTTTTACGTTCTACCTATTCAGTTAATTTTAATTTATTTKTAGATTCAAGTGTTTCCTGTTTCTCTTGTATGATGTGATTCCACASTTTGAAGTAGGAAATTGAGTACAATGATTTTTCATTGCGAGTATTAACAAAAGTAGAATTTTGGCTGTGATCACCTTTCTAAATTGTACCTATATGTTTAAGAAAAGAATCAAGCCTTTGGCACTAAAACTAAACTATTGTACCTAAATATTTCTCCTATATGAGAGAAAAGTCTATAAAGGTGTATATCTATAATAGGTATATAAGATATATATACATTTTTTATGATTCAAGACGAAATGTGAGATTATGTGCCATTTCACTGTGCAAAGAATGTCAAGGCTATCATTATGCAGTGTATAATAGCAATAAACACATAAAGCATAGTTAAAAACAACACAAGATTTGGCTGAAATTTTTCAATTTCTTCTGTGAAATGCAATTTTCCAGAATGGAAAGACTTGAACACATTTCAAACATATTTTTCCATTATAACKTTTGTAAATCTTTGCAAGATTTGAAAAAAAAAAAAAAAAAGGTCCTACTTACCCAAACACTTTAGATAATAAATATTTTTATATAAATAGAAACAGCTTTGGAAGAAAGAGTAAAGGAAAATTATTTTGAAGAAAAAAGCACTTTGAATCTTTACAACACCTAGTAGCATRTGTGCCAATACCTAAATGGGATCTCTGCTCAGTTTTCTGTAGTGTAAACGGCATACTACCCTGACTTTCTGATGAGTAAGTACTATCGAGTATGAAGCAAAGTACGTTGAGATACCGTGACAGGAACAGCGTATTTGACTAAAATCATTTCCATATYATTAGAAGGCTTCGGTCTGTTCAACAGGTAGAAGGCTTCATACCTTGACCATTCTACCAGTTTTGTACCTGAGTACCTGCTAAATASAGTAGGTTAGAATATTGTGCTGTGAGTTTATATAGCGTCTGTTCAAATCTGTGTAAGTCCCTAACTTCAAGATATTTTTCCATAATCCTCCATGCTATGCTACTTGACTGAACAGTGGTAGTCATTCAGATATTATGGTTTACTGTTTGATTCTATTAAATACTCACAAAAAAAAATGCTAAATTGACACTTCCAACAGCACTGAGGATATTTTAAAATGCTATTTTTATAGAAACTATTATTTAGAGTTTGTTGTTTCAAAAAGTAGTAAGAAGTTTCTATTATTATTATTATTAATGTGTGTATTTTAAATAAGATACAGATTTGAAAACGAATTTTGAGAGAGGAAAAATATTTGGAATAGACTTGAATAACAAGAAAAAGAAAAATGCAGATTGTAAGAATTGTCAAATTCCCTACAGGATTTTGCTTTCCTTTGTTTTGTTTTACTCTGTCTTACTTTTGTGTTCATGGTATTACATGGTAGATTTACTATGCCACAGTATGCTAAATAGACAAGATGCTATTTCTACTACCATGCGAAGTTTCYTCAATACTTTTATCTTTAACACGGATGTGTTTGTTGTCCTTCCAGACTCCACCTTTGTCTGTTCACTGCTGAAGTTACAAAAGTATTTTGCAAGGTCTATTGTCTTTTAAACTCRTACTTTTTGCTTACAAATCATACAATAATAGTGGTTTTAAAGAAATTTTCACTGTTCCAGGCATGGTGGAGGGAGCATGAGAGTTTATTAATTAGAAGAATGAAGAWAAAAGGACAAGACTGGTCAATAAAATAAAGTAAAGCCAGATTAAATGATGCTTTCATATTATATCCACATGTCCAGGTCCATGCAGGTTTCAGATAAAATTTGGAGAAGATTAGCAACTAACTTTCAACTTCCATCTTCTAAGCAATCATGAAGCCTAAGGTTCATTGACTTGAGACTTGAGATCTTAAACATCAAGAGCAGGTTTGGCTCTTATATTTTTCCATGTGGATGTATCCAGAGAGTACTAAATTCATTTATCCAGGTGCRGTGTTGGGAGGCTAGGCCTGGAAACCGAGTACTATGCTTACACTATAGCAACCCTCTGCCCACAGTAATGCACGCAGCTGCAGAGCACAGTGTTTGGCAAAACAGGGAATACATTTTCTGGAAGGAATTGACTTGCCTCTGGATAGCTATGGATGCAGACAAWATGAATTCTCATCTGTCTGCCCAGCCAGACTACATTTGCCCCAGCCAGCCAAATCATTTAAACCACGATGAACATTTTACCTATCACCAAGTACGTTCTCATTTCTGACTAGGACTGATCTGATAACACTCACTGAACAACTAGCATCCACACAAATTTACAATATTTTTCTAATAAAATATTCAACAACTTTTCTTGTGTAAATCATTTTGGCTCACTTATGGCTTATGCATAAGGATCAAAATTTCGCTTGCAGCACTTACGAAATTCCTTGATGCAGCAGAAGTAAAATGGGTTACCTTTTCCAAATGGTAAAAGTGGTCCTGCATCAATAATTGATTTGTTTATGGCACTTACTAATTTTCAATATTGTGCCACTTTTATAACAATAACAAGTAGAAGCATGAGTGGAGAAGGTTATTATTTACCAGCCATAGCTCAGTGTACCATATAATCAAATCCTTTGTCAGAGCATCCTGCCACATAATCAGATCTTGTGAATTGTCAAAGGCAATTTTATAAATATATATATTCATTTAAAGCCTCAGTAAGCTTGTCATGGCATGGGATAAGTATATTTTTTCTTTTATTTTTGTGCTTTTCCAGTTCTTTATATGTGTATTAATTACATTGTCTTCAAATACAGTTCTACAGTGAAAAGTAACACTCTCTAAATCTACAGCATACTTATTTCTCCAAAACCACAGCTATTATACTAGCTAGTTGTTTTAATTTTTTTCTTATYTAATGTTTTAAAGATTTTTATGCCATTTCCATCATTGTCTAATAAATATTGTGATACACAGTATAAAATTAGAAGAAGCAGGTGACCCCACAAAGAGTGCAATTTTGTGTGGTTTAAGATGCTCGTTTCACTTCTGGCTCTGGCAGACTGCTGAACACCTTTGGAATTTTTATTTACTACAAGGAACAGATTGGAAGACYTTTTTCGTGAGGTTCATTGTATTGATTAGAATGACTAAATCTAAAATCGATTTGAAACTCTGTGGCTGATTCACCAGTAGAAGAATAAAAAAGTGTTGGACAAACGTTCTTAGAGGGAAAAAATCCTAAAAATTGTTGCTGTTATTGCAACAGATGATGATAGATATCAGAGATGTTGGAAAACACAGACATTTTAGGCAAAAGGAAAAAAGTTATATAATGTCTCTATATACTCGAAACATAGTTTTACACATTAGATGTAAACTCAGTAGCTTTAGAATGTTTTGTAGATACCTAAAACATTCAGAACTGTGCTCTATCCATCTGTTTATGAGATTTTAATGTTTGCAGTAATATAGCCCCAAAGATATCCTGTAAGTGCAAAGTGTTTTACTGTTCCAACATAATATCTGCCAGTTACTATCTGCTCTCCATATCTGCTCATTTATCTCTTCTAATTGGATGATGATGATGAAGACATCTTCCAGATTTAAAAAAATAAAACATCAAGTAACATGTCAACCAGAACAATAATGAGAAAAAAAAAGAGAATGGGAAAAGAAAAAGCAATAGTAATATCCCAATTAAACTGAAGAACCAAGCGGYTGAAGTGCAGTGAGTGGCAGCTTTSTTCAGACTGCACAGAAACTGAGAGCTGTGTAAACACAACCAAGATACATTTGGAAAAAGGAAGCTATATGATGGAGAAAATACTCYGGAAATATCGAATAATATTGCCAGGATTTACCTATAGCAGATCAAACACCACATTGTCTCAACTGTATTTCCTAGTTGACTTGGCAAAGTCACTGAGTGAAGGGTCAGATAAATAGCAACTAATTCGTGAACACAATTACTTAAGCCCTGGTTTTCCTTGCATTCCTTATTATTCCTTATTATTCCTACATTATTGGATGTTGTGATATGTCGATTTCCTTTAGATAAATAAGAAAGAAGATTCTAGAGAGGTCACACTCCTATTTAATATATCAAGTGCAATTTCATATAAAAAAGTAGTTTCACCTGTGTTATAAAATCATAGGGGACTTCAACTTGGCCTCCATTTCAGTGACTTTAGAGTGTGAATAGCTGGAATGTATAGTTTTCCTTTTTCTTTTTTTTTTTATGGCACAATTCTGTCAGTATATGTGTAAACTGGAAACTTTCTTTAGATGCAGAGAGACTTCAGGCACTTCTGGACTGTTTTCTGGATTGCCAAGGACTTCGCCTATCACCTTATATCACATGCATTTTATGTGCGATTATGTCCATAGTTAAATATTTAAGGAGATTCAGGCTGGAGAACAGAGAYGAAATCGTCAATTGGACAGTGAACAGGCTGAATCAGGTATCTGAATTCACTTAAGGGAGTCTAGGGTCCAAGGTGACTGSTTTGTAGATAGTTCTGTCCCACAGGACTTTCATGGCAAGCCAGAGTAATGTGATCTGGATGATATTTCCATGCTTCGCAGAAGGAGTTAGCCCTAAGCAGTGTGGATGCAAGCCAGTCTGTGACATTTTGCTAGAGATTGACCCCTACCTGTCCTCTATTCACCAGTGCAGACATATTCAGCCAGAATACTGCAAAGTAAAGACAAAATTAGGTAGGATACAGTATTGAAGGTGTACTTAACCAATTAGTCCCCCAGAACAGAATCCTGTCAAATWGACTGGGTTTATTGCATGACATTATCCAAGCCTTTCTCCTGTTTTGACACTATTTGATATTTCCTTAGTTACCTGAGGAACGGAGTGTGCAGTACACCTACWAAATCTGCACAGGATACGACGTTGTGACGGGTACCCTTCTGAAGGGCAAGATTAGAATGATCTTGACAGATCAGGACATTTCTCTGAAATAAACAAGATGATGCCCTTCAAGATGGACAAGTTCAAAGTGCTCTACTGAGGAGTAAACTGCTGCAGAAATATTTGTTGAGGAATGACTGGCTAAGTAGCAATTCTGCAGATATGATCTGGGCTTAAAATGGACCTTCATATATCCCCAGAATCATGTAGTCACCAGGTACAGGGACTTCTGGAGTCCAGTCTCAAAGTCAGACTATCACCAACACTAGATCAGGTCAGCCATGGCCTTTTTTCTAAGCAGAACAAGTCAACAATATCTAGTAATCTATAATGTCCTAGGTGATCTGTTCCAAGGTGATTTCTGCCAGCCTGGGCAACTGATTTACTGTTACCATCTGTGGCTAGTCACTTCTTGAGCGTTCTGGAGTGCTGCACTTGAGCAGAGCCTCTCACAAGGCATTTGAACATCTTCAGCTTCTCACTGCACAGGCCTTTCTGGAGCAGAGCTTTGCGCTCTGCCCAGCAGTTCTCTGCCCCGTGATTGTTATAGGAAATTGCAGTATTCGACAGCAGAAAACACTAGCCAACAGTAAGAACAGCTAAGCATTCAAGTGAGGAGGTTGTTGACTGGAGATTTTCAAAAACAAGTTTGAAAAATACTTGTTTGGAATGGTTCAAATACAACTGATCTTGCCCTGGGACAGAGAAATGGATTAGACAACTTCTCAAGGTTTTCTCAGGACTTATTTTCTGTCTTGAATAAACAACAGTATAACATTTACAAACATAAACACTGGCACTGTAAATTCTGTTGCCAGAAGAGAGCGCACACAGTGCTTCTACGCAAACCTATCGGGGGGACAATACTTGCATAGCAGAACACTTAGAAATTAGAATATAAACTAAATGTGTTATTAGCTTTAGAAGACAGGCTGTACTGCTAGTAAAGCCATCCTTTTCCTTGGAAATCAAAGGAAAAACAGTAGTTAACTTTGACGAAGCTGGATTTGGCCCCTGTGTTCTGTATGTCTCTTAACTTTATTCAGCAGTAATTTGTCACAATGATAGGCACTGAGACTATCTTGAGGTCTGGTGTCTTAATCTTCTTGTCTAATAAGGAATATGATAGAATATTACAATTAAATTTTCTCTTTCTTGACCTACAGTGTGTCATTCTATCTGCCTATGATGATAAAAAATTATATAATCTCATGAAGGAAGAGCAAGAGGCAATTGCTAATTTTCTTGTCAACCAGCACTATTGTGCTTTGATAAAAATGAAAACTTTAGGTATATAAGAAATGAAATTGATTAAAAAAAAACATATATGGACTGGTTTCTGGACTAAAATTGTTCATCTTGCAGAAGGGGGCTGTTGTCATCATGACCTTCTGCTAATAAACATTAAAATACAGAGCTATTTAACTTAATTTTGGTAGCTATTCCTGCAGTGCATGCAAATGAAATTTAATTAAAGACGAAAAAAGTTACATTAGATAATGTTTTTGACCTCCTGCCCAATTACTGGGTATAAATGTATTGACCTCTGTTTCTGGTAAGGCTATTGCAAATGAAACTAATAATACATTTTAAAAATGTATTTATTAAGTAGAATTTGGTGATATTAAAAACTGACAGGTGCTTTCAAAACACATAGGAGAACGTTTTTTTCTCCCTCACAAACAGCTTGCAATCGAAGGTGGCAAAGGTGAAAAATGCAGAAACGAACATGATCAAAGTGAAACCAGGCATGCCCTAGTTTGGCTGCTTCTTTCTGCTCCTTTTTAAGTCGGACATATGGAGTTCATCACCTTCTCTTCTCTTCAGCCCTCTCCAGCCATTTTGTCTTTCTCCACCTTTGAGTATTAATTTCAATCCCTATGCTTTTATGTACATCCAGTTCAGATAATCAGCTATAACCCTACATCTATTTTGAAATGGAAATAGTTGCTGCATTTTGCTGAGTTGATGTGTTATATTCCTGTAAGTGAATCTTGCCATTGGATTGTTTGCTTTTTTTGATATTTGCAAAAGGTGATGAGAACACTGGGGAAAAAAGAAAGAGCCTTAGAATGCTAACTGTGCAGCTTTCTATACTAGTTAACTTCCTAATTTTCAAGCTTTCMAGGGCTAGAGGTATAGATTGTCTATATTCAAAAGACCATGTAAAGCCTTAATTAAGGGAAATTTTTGATCCTTCTCACCACAAGGGAAAGAAAAATTTTCCTGCCTATCCATCATTTTGAAGTTCTCTTCAAAGATCTCAGTTACTAAGTGGAAGAAATAGCTACCYAGAAATTCTGGCCTTGTTTCCATAACAGATGTACCTAACTGGGGTGCAGATGAAAGAACTGAATTGTTTCTTGGAATTTTARCTTCTCAGTAATGACTTGTGTTGGTTTTCTCAATAAAGGAATTTTTGCAATGACTGTACTAAACCAGGAAACATGGCCTTAATCTCTCCATAGATGAAATGACACTCCAGCAATCATAAATCAATCTTTCAGCTTTCATAATAGAAATGATGGTAAATACTCTTTAGGCATAAAGTAAAAGTTTAATGGTATGTGTAGCTGCTATTTTCAGTAAAGCTGAAATTGCCACTCATTAAGGCAACAAAAAATCCAGGTACCAAATAAAAAAAAAAATTCCCAATAACAACTAAAATCTTCATTAGTTGATGGAATGGCTAAGTTATCATCAATGTGGTAATGATTAAATGTGCTCAAATCATGTGAATAACTTTGTCACACTGCTCGTRATGGAAATCAATGATAATTTTTTACTTACTTCAGTTAATGCATACATGTTGACTATTTTAACTGGCTTGAAGGACGAAGACCCTGAAATAATACCACGCATAAATTGAGGTATGTACTGAWGGTGGTCTACGTTGTAAAGGATGCAGAAGTCTGTGTCTTCACGAATGGGCAGCAGTCTCAGAATAGAAGRAATTTGTGAGAAAAGGAACTACAGGCAGCAGAGTCTGCACTGCTGTTTGAATCCTTTTGGAAAACAGAACTATTGTAATGTGCCACTCCAGCTTTGTCAAGTAACTACATCAGCAACTCTTAGCAGTCAACTGCTTCAAAACCTCTATGGAAAAAGAAARTTGAACTTTCAGATCAAGAAGATCTGAAATGTCCAGAGAAAGATGGATTGTTCTCTTTGATTTCAGTAAGGATTGCACTTTCAAAACCAGGAGTATAAGCAGAACCAGGTATTTTCTTATTGCCTAAATCACCTTTTTTCCCCCCCCATTCTTAGAAACAGACAAAAGGAATGACTTTCTAAGGACCAACATATTTTGTATATCTCAAGAACAGATGGAGCCAGGTAGAAAATGACAAACTGCTGAAGGAAGTAATTTAAATCTAACTGTGTCTAAAAAGTGACACCAGTAGCATTGAGGGTATCCTCCCTGTACCAGAACTTTATGGGGATCACTAACACCTTTTCAAAGCATGCAAGCTCCCTAAGTGTCAATATCATTGAAACATATATATTGTGAAAGCATGAATGCAGTACCAGAAACCAGCAGCAGTTGCCAAAGGTAAAGCTATTTGTTAGAATTTTACAAACTGATTCTAAAATACACATGAGAATGTACTAAGTGCTAAAAATATAAGGGATTCCTGGATATTACAATATCAAAGGATATTATCAAGATTTTTTTCATATTACTGTGTTACCTGGCACTTTTCCCCTTAACATAAAATTTTAATATTGTTTCATACAAAGAACTTAGATAGTATGACTTTGATAGTTATCCAAAACTGGAAACAGAACAGCAGACATATATTAATCTCTGTGAGTTTAGTCTGCATTGGGACAGGCAGGTATAATGAAACTGTGAATCATGAATAGCTGCCAATTCCCCTACTAAGGCGGAATTACACTTTCCCATTCATTTTTAGAGATAAATTTGCACCAAATCTTTTTCTCTCCCCTCCCCAAGGTTGTGCAATGTTTAGATAAGTTAGTTCTCTTCTATAGTTACATGAAAAAGAACTGAAAGAAATGAAAACTTCAGAAAAATCGTATCYTCCAAAGGGATCAGAAGCTTGCTGGATCTTAAACCTTTTTATCCATAGCACACAGAGCCAAGTCAGTTTATTTTGAAACTTAGGATGTTCTGAAAAATATTAGTATTTTAAAGAAAAAGAATAAAGCACCTTTATCCTGGGACCTCCTGAGCCCTAAAGGTAGAAAATAAGMGAAATTTAGATCCTTCTTCCCCTAAAATCTAGTAATTTGAAAAAAGACTTTAAAGTACATACCGTACTGGATACTGATAGCTACAGAGTGGTGGCAGGAATTCTCAGACAACAGAAGAAATCTGTGTAAAAACACCAAAACAGTTTTCCAGTGGTGAAAACAACTGATAAACTATTTTAAAAATTGCCAGTATGGATTTAGCAGTTTAAAATTTGCAATAGAATTATGTTAATTTTGAATCAACCACTTACAAGAACCGTTTTCAARATGATTTTCTCCAGACAACTATTTTATTATTTATTTATTTTGCCCAATAATCCTGGTTGAGTTAAACACATTTACATTCCATATAGAATTTCATGCTGTTTTACTTTGCAAAAAGAAGTGTTTCTATTATTAATATAATTTCACAAGTATCCTAATAATTTGCAAAAAGAGTAAGAATTAATTTGAAAAATTACGGACAACTGTCAAAAGCATTTTAATTCCTTGTCCTAAGTYGAAAAGCAACATTCATATTGATAAGAAAATTATATTGTAAGGAAAAATATATATCAATATTAGAAGAAAATGGACAAATACCAAGCCATATTCAGAARACCACTAGTAGTACAATTAGAAGCAGTTGATGATTGTATAGAGTGAAGTGYGTGCAGTTTGGATCAGTTACAATAATACTTTTGGAGAACACACATTTTATAAGACAACACTGTCTTTTGGAGAACAGGAGTGGGTCCGTCCCCTCATCTTTCTCTGGTTAATTGTAAAATGCAGAATTTTGCTTTCCAGTAGGGAAACATAAAAAATAGTTCCAAGAAATTTAGATTTTAGGGAAACTGAGAATAAAGATTTACATTCCATTTCATACCCTATGTTATGCAGCAACCATATATTATGTAATTAATATATTAACAGAGATGTTTTTGAAAACTAGGCAAAATATAGGTCCATGAATGAATTAATATTATTACTCTGTTTTTTTCTTTTTTCTCTGTGTTTTCTGTACACTTTGCGTTTTTTTTCTCATAGTCTTGTGGAAGACTGTGTGTAAAGCAATGCACATTCCTGGCAGACAGCTGGGCCATGAAGAACTTAGTGCCTTGCGGAGCTTAATGTCAGACTCTGAAGACAAAGAACTTTAATAGGCTTCACCTGGATTCTTAAAGTTACTGTTCTGTTAAGAAATCACTCAGATACAAGGATTTTGGCAGAATCTGAGTTCTGTCTGGCCACTGTGGTATGATGAAAACTTCCATATAACACGTTGGGTTTCAGCATTTGTAGAGTATTCCTTAAGATATGATTAACGACTGTAATATTCTTGTCTAAGAGTAATATTCTTGTGAAGAATATTCATYGTTTTCTATACTTTAAAGCATCAACTACTCTATATAATGGTATCTCTAGCTGCTCATAAAGGTTTTCAGTAGCTAAATATCAATTTGCAGCCTACTGCCTATATACTGGCCAACTGAAAATGCAAACAAGACACTTCATATACATATATATCTAAGTTACCAGATAAATAAATTACCTGAGTAGACCTCAATCYCTCTGTGTCCCATATGGATGTCTAGCCCTCACTCACTTTCTTGTTTCCGCCATCACCTAGTAAACTTGTCTAGACCCACCAAATAGCTCAGGACCAACAAACAGCTCAGGACCAAGGCTTCCACRTACTGGCAACGTGACTGGTCTGTTCTCTTCTAGGAATGATCAAGTTCAGAGAGGCATATATATTCTGTTTTACACAACTTTATGAATTGAATGCATGGCATTTAAGGTAATGACATCCGGCACTAGGTACTTACACTCTGTTAAACCATAACATTTAAGGAGTTTTTCTAGTGAGAAAGTCCATTACCTTAGAGATTAAAATATCAGGATACTTTCCATTTGACTTTTTTATTAGGTCAAAAGACAATTCTGAATCTATAACACTGCTAGCATATTCAAAATTCCCTAGATCTAGGTATGCAGTTTTTAAAAATTACTCTCTTTTAAATTTTTTGCATAGGTGTATATTAAATTCAAACTTGACTAAGCCAGATTTCAAAGATGACTAGCTTTGGTAAGAATGGTTGCATTAAAGGTAGCATTAAAAATATGTTTTGAGTCATATATTCACAGAATGTAAATAAGTCCAGAAGGTATTGTTGTAAATATATAATCTGACTAGACTTTAAGAATTTCATTGAATTAATTCAAGTTCAGAATAGCTTATTTTACAATAGAAAATACTGATGCAAATGTTTTGAGGGACAGAAAATCCCTATTGACCCCAATAACTAATGGCTTTTGTTTTAGAACTCTTCATATATTATAGAACAGAGAGATGGTAACTGGTTATTTCAATAGCAATTAACGTGCACAAAATATAGAAATATTAAATAGACATTTCTGTCCCCTACTCAGGATGAAAAAGACAGTAAAGGAATGGATGATACAACTGCATTTCAGAATGATGAGGAAATCCCTTATAACAGTTCAAAAGTGTTACCTAAGTTCTTTAATGATTTTCTTACTCTAGCAGCACTTTCAAACTTCAAGAAAAGAAAAGATAATAACAACATGGAACGATTATACAGAAGATGTTAGCTGCTATACCCATCTCATATTTTCTATTTGAGAAGAATAATTGCAAACATTATTCATTTTTATACAAATATCCTCATACTCTTGTTATGCCAACAATGAAGCGGTTCTGTTTTCACTCTTTTAGAGGGACTTAAAAGACTTTAATAGATGTTTCCAAGAAGATAATGACAGTGGCTGCAAGACTGAAGAACATGTTTTATAATGAAAAAGTCTGTGATTTTAAATTGGTTAAATTAGAAAAAAAAAACAGGTTTGGCTTGATCATATTATATACTTGCATTGTTGAAAAGAAAACTATAACAGGATCATCAGCCTGACACAGATCTGAGAAGGTGCAATGGTGAACACAAATGTAGAAAAGAAATACAGAATAACTTTTAAAAGCAAAGATATAATTTATGAAGAGTTATAAGGGTTTTTTTTTTTTCATCTTCCAATCCTGAAAATGAGATAATTTCTGGATATTTTCTATAAAACATACAGGTTAATTCTTACTGCTAGTTCTTTATACAAGGCTTAATATCATGACTAGCACAATTTTAGCCTCCTGCAGTAATCTGCATTCAATAGGGAGTCAATGCTAAAGCAAAACAAAATAGCAGTGACTATTAATTATGATAAGGAAAGGGTTATTAAAAGACACAATTAAAAAAGACAATGATTCCAGAGTCAGTCTCCTTTTTCCTAAAATTTTAAATAAAAAATAGAATTTTACWTGTGATTTTATCTGTATCATGTTATTATTATTATTTACCTGTATTTACCTATATAATTTACCTGTAGTATCTTATTACTTTAGTACCTAATTTCCAAAAGTTATACCATGCCTTTTCACTGCGTTCATGATAATTAAAATATTTACAAATGGGTTAAAGATTTTCATTGACAAGACTGCCAGACTTGGCTAGATTATTGTCGATTACCTAAATCATCTAAATTCCCAACTTTCATAATCCCAAAGTAAGCAAGCCAGTCCTCAAAAGAAACCATTCAAGGCATTCATTGTCTTGAGAATGAAAAATGAATGTGAGATGTGAATTTAATTCCTCTGTTTATTTTGGCTTATCAAAGCTTAACTTATATATACTCTCCAGAAATAAGTGGTCTAAATGATATGGTGTTTAACTAAAGAAGCTATTAGTGCTTAACTTATAAAATCATCTATTCACAAGACACCCATTCAGATCGCCCATTGCAAATCCTTGAAAGAAAATTGTTATTAAGTAGCCCTTCACAACTGCATTTCACCTTTTTAGTTTGTCTCTATGAAATCATAAGATTGAAAAATGCTGTCCTGGAAACTTGCTGCRTAGATTTGAACGGGGGTTGAAGAGAGAAGGGGACAGTTGCTGTCCTTAGCTTCTGCTTTGTTACAGCAATGGAGAGGTTGGTCTGGGAAGAGTGATCTATGGTTGACAAGAAAGTCAGAGAGATGAGCTGGGTCAATTCCAAGTGCTTTTAAAATGTTCTTTAACCATAAATCCACAGAAGGAGATCATATCTCATTCATGTTTTTCTGGGTTCAAAATGAGCTCTTACCATTTTTCAGCTGGCTCCATTCCTTCATGAGATCTTTCGTTATATATTTTAGCTCATGAATAGGCAATCTGCTACATTATATGTACTAGGATAATACTCTTCCATCAACTTGATAGGGAGATAGTCTTTGTCTTTGTGGTGGAAATTCTTAAAAAAATATTCATCCAGTTCTTTTTCCAATAGATTCTTTTAGTTTCATCAGTTTTAATAAGACTTGAAATGTTTGTTCTAATAAATCAAAACACTCAATTGCATATAAAAGCTTTTCAGTGCTTAAATTTTTGCTTAAATTGGATTGTTAAAAGTATCTTTCATTTTAATAGTGATTTGATCACATTGTCTTATTGAGAATAATTGCCTTGTTTCTTCCCCTCAGCATTCTTGAGGGTAGAGCCCATTGACTATTCAATACATAAAGGAAGTTGCTTAACCATTGTCAGAAAATGAATTACTCAGTTAATATATGCCTTTTTATGCTTGTATGGCTTTTTCCTATTTGGTAGCCTAAATGGTCTTGCTTTATTATGCATAAATAGTTTCACTATTCAGACAGTAGGAGTACCAGGAAATTATAACCTATCAYTTCAAGAAGTTTGTCTTCTCGGTTGTGTAAGGAACAAGCTGCATGTACGCTATTTGAAAGGGTTTTGAAGGCTTGTTACTGCCAGTGCAATTCTCCATCAAAAATGTGGTGATCATTATCCGTAYGGATTATGTTTACACTGGGCAGAACTGAAAATAGCACCGTGTTTCCTTTTCCTTTAGGACATCTCTGAAGTAAACAATATTTTAATTCGAACATTTTTGAAACATTGCTATTTTTCTTTATATTGTGAAGATTTTAGGGAGATTAAATCAGTAAAAATGCAAGAGCTTTTTTAAAAAATGATTTTCTTCCAAGTTCTCTTTTCTTTCAAAAAGGACCAGAGAAAAGGCTCTTTTTATCACATAATCTATGACTTTGAAAATGGTCTTAGTTCTTTTTTCTGTATCTTAGTTCTATATCTTTCTCTTTCCCTGCACATCTATGTAAAATTATGGTGCAAACCTCACAAACTTTTTTTAATAAACGATTACTCATATATTAGCCTATGTCTCATATAAGAAGAGTCTGCTTTTTAAAAAGACATGCTTAGAGTTTGGTTATGTCTTGACTAAATGGTTTCTAACTTGAAAATTGCTGAACAGTGTATACCTAAAACTTGTCACAGGCTCAGAGAAAGGATAAACCTTACTAATAAATATTAATTCATTTTTCAAAAAAAATTGCATAAAGCAATTTGATGAGAGAAAGTTAAAGCAAGATGAAAGTTAAAAAAAAAAACAGTCTTTTATCACCAATGGTATTATCATCACTGATAATGCAAGCTACTTTTAGGTTATAGAATGCAGAGACCTTTAAAAAAGCTTTTAAAACAGATAGCTTATTTAGTGAAATAAAATACAGAACTGAATCTGTATGTATGGATTGTTTTATACTTTAATCATGGATATAAATCACAGTGAGCATATTTAAAGTTCAGCAGTGGTCTCATGTTAAAAGAATGAATCATAATAATATTATTATAAATAACACCGGATTAATATTGAAGCTACTTCCTTTTTATCTACTTGCCAAGTTTTACTTTGTGGTACGGATACCTAGGGTTCATTTCTTCAGACTTAATAATGATGTTTTTCATCGTTATTTTCCCGTGTCTTACTTTCCTTGTGTAATTACTCTGCACTTTCTTCTATCTGAAACAGTTCTATACTTAACAGGAAAAGATAATTTATTTCTTGATTGGCTTATAATTTGTCAGTTCCAAATGAAGCATACAATAAAAAAACAGCTTTCAGTGTTTCCTGCCCTTTGATAAGTGTATTTCATTCAAAAAAGTTTTCTCCGCTTTGAAAAGGAGTATGACAAGAAAACTGCTTAAAAGCTTAAGAGTGCAAATAATTAGAATTTTTTTGAATATAACTGTTCCTTCTGTGAGTGGAATATTTACAGTAACAGAAAGTTTTCCGCAGTCATAAACAAGAAAATTTCCACCAACGCGCATATAAAGAAGGACCAGTGACATTGAAGCAAAAACTGACCCTACGAACTTKTCTTTATACAGTAAGAGTTGTGGTGAAGTAGCTCACTGACCACRCTTGCTGATTCCGTATTATAACTATAGGTCAATTACCATTTCTTCGGAAATGGCAAAAGAAAAAATGAAGGAATTTTAGGTTCCCCAGAAAAATTCTACTTTTCAGTTGTAAGTATGTTTTTGTAAGGAAGTTGAACTACATTCGAAAGCCCTGATACCCAGTACTTCACAGTGCTAAGCAAGGCAGCCTCAGTAGAACACTTACTTAATCATGAGCTTGGCTTTAAGGACATGAACAATCTTTTAAAATCTTTTCATTTCAGCTTCGCCAAAGTGCTTCAAGGTCTACACAATTACGCGTTTTCCCGAGTAAATTACATTTCAGAAAAGCAGTGTAACATTTGCTGCTATGGCTGACACATCCAAACTAGAAATAATACTATGTTAATCAAGGGAAATTCCTTTYGTTTTGTTTTACAATTTAGGAATGAGGAAATCCATTCTACGCCCCTAATTTGCATACRAAATCATGAAAGGCTAGTCATTTTTTCTGCAAATTACCTCATTCACTGTTGATCCTTGAGAACAGCTGAGGTATCTTACAGCAGGAGAATGAAGAAATTTAATGAATTTATTTAAATATCTCTTTTATTTCCTTATGTCTCACTAATTCATGTTCTGTTAGGGAAAAGAGGTATTTAATCCTAAAATTCAAGAAAATGATAAGAGATAAACAATGATGTTTTCCCCCTGCTTTCACAATACTGCTATTAAAGAAAATGTACATAAAGAAGTAGCTTGGAATATCTGAAGTTATGGCTGGATGTAATTGCATGTTGCTTCTCCATGCATGGTATGTGACACAGAGCTGCGTTAGGCAGGCRCTTGAGTGGCTGCCTGAGAAGCAAGGCTCTGGCTTGCAGGGGAGGACAATTTTGTTTAGATGTTCCAAGAGGGAAAGCCAGTGAATTTTGACATTTTTCCCCTTTAGAGGGAGAATTAAATTATTCTCTCRGTAGTTCTCAGGGGACTACTAAGGTGGGATTCCTGAAGTTAAAAGAGAAAACGAAGTGCTGTGCTATGTTGTTCCTTACCTCTTAAATATACTAACAGGCTTGTGGATCTGAAGTTTAGGTGTAAAAAAATAAATTGTATAAAAGCCTGTGCTTGTTTGCTTTATCTAAGTTTTATATTACTCAATGTTAAAAAAATATAGTGTCACAGATTTTTTTTGAATGGCTTCCATCCCTATCCTAGATTTTCCACTCCTCCCAGCTTTTTCACTCGTATCTTTTGTGTCAAATGTTTCATTAAAAAATGAAACAGAAAATACAGATTTTTTTTATTTAAAAAATATTTCTGTTTTGTATCCTATGTACTAAATAGTTTATAGAAAGTTCTTGAATTATAGTCCTAAAATAAAAGGCCATGTTGCTCAGACTGAATGAAGGTGTGAGACACAGGCAATCAAATATTCTAATTTGTGCTTACTCTGTCTAGATTCAGTGGGCATATTTCACTTCCTTGACATGCTCTGATCCACTGTTGCTAGGGAGAGCGGATATCACGGTAAAGTGACTTTATGACTAAAATTGATTTAAATTACAACAGTCATTCTCACAATAATCCTTTTAATTGCTCTTAGGAATTACAAAATTAATTAAGAAATATCTTGTGGCATCCCCTCAATTTAAAAATAAAATATTGATTTAACTCATTGAATGTTTAGTACCTTGTGAAATGTAATCATCTTAGCTTTTTATTGTTATGAAAAAAAGAAAAAAAAAGTAAATTGAATGTGCCTAATAAAGAAATATTTCTCTTTTGAATCCATTTCACCATCTTGTGCCTTCCCTTATCTACTAAACCAGATGAGATTATTGGTGTCTTGAGTCCCATTAAGAGGAAGAAAGCCTTTGTTTTTTAGTTGGTAGCACTCACTTTCCTGTCATTTYGTCTCTTTCTAAGCCTTTGTGCTCAGCTTAAACTGTCGGGAAAATACATTAACCTTTAAAGGGAAGTGGCAAAATAATATATTATATGAAGTATAAAAGATAATTCCTTCAGCTGTAGTACTTATTTTCTTTCTGTACTTGTAGAATGTTTATGCAGTGTTTACAGTGGCTCACTATTAGCTAGATTTAATTAATGCCATACAGCATAGAAATATAGGAACAGAGCCCTGCCACAGCTAAAGGCACATGTCATCAGTCAGAAGTCGAGAGAAAACYCCTGGGTGATCGTAAACTCATTTCTGCGTTTCTCAGACCTGGGTCCTTGAATTCTGGAGTCCTACCTATGTAATAACTTAGAGCATCCTTAGCCTTATTCCAAATCACACTTTTCATCAGTGACTATCAGATGTGATCAGGGCAAGAAAATTCATGTTATTGTCCTCTTTTCTTTATTTACATCTTTCATAGCAATAGTGCAAGAATGGAGTAATGACCATTATTCATTGTTCAGAAAACTGGAAAAATCCCTGGATCTTGGATGGAGACTTTCATGGCAAATAATGCTGGTCATATTCCACCAGATGTATGGTACAAAATCAGCTGTGCTGTACCTAGAATCTAGATAAATGGTTGTTTTCAGTCTAAAGTGTCGATTTTACTCTCTGCAATTCTGCTATTAAACACAATGCGCTCTGCATGTATATTAAATGCACCTCTTTAATGAATAGAAATGAAGGAAGAAACAATTATATTAAAAACATGCAAGTAGAGACATCTGGGATGGGGGAGAAGTTCAGTCTGTTCACTACAAGCAGGATTTTGTGTAAGGGTCATGAATACTACTTAAGCAACGGGCCATTAGGGCGGTGTGGTTATCATGAAATAATCTCACCCCTGGAGAGATAACTATGGACCAGATGCAGCCATGTGCTTCTAAGCACCCAGGGGTGTAGTTATCATGATAATCACACCTGCTGATTTTGCTTCATTGCCACTATAAAATCTCCTACGTTTTGTCTCAGTACAAACATAACACAGTGTTTAAGTGTATTATTCTGACCACAGAAAATTGACAATTAATGCAGGAATGGTTAGGCAATTTAAGCTATGATGCTACTGCCCATTAAAATGTGGTGGAGAAGTGTTGCTGGTAAGGTAAACCTGAATGAATGAATCTTTGTTTCAGAGGAGGAAGGGTGTATTAACATACACTTCAGATACTTTTAAAAGCAAGGCCCTATGCTCCACTCCACCAGGACAAAGCCACAGCTCCTGTCTTTTCCTCCCCCCTTGCCCATATCTGACCTGTTAATGGAAAAAAAAAAAAAAAAAAAAAAAAAAAAGATCGTGCAGGAGTCATTACCTGGAGAAAAAAGCTTCAAGTAGCCTTTTTTGCCCCAAAGCAGCCCCCATCATAACCCCTTAGTGTCTGTCTCCTGAGAAATACTGAAGATTTGGATTCATGTTGTATGCAGCAAAGACCCCACTTTCTTCTGTCTGGAGACAGTAGTCAGGATAGCTGTTGGCAAAATATTCACAGCCCTCCCGGGGGGACAAGCTGTCAAGTAATAATAAGGCAGCAAGGAACACCAGGGAACAGGGTCTGGACTTTGGCAGAAAAACAGCTGAACCTGACTTGTTTTAAAGGCTACGGGATCCATCTAAAGAGTATATGGTCTGCTCACTTCACTGAAGCAGTGTAGCCTGAAACAAAAGAATGCATCAGAAAAAATAAACAGATGGAGTTTCCTTTTCATTGCTTGAAAGAAGTGAATGAGAGGAAGGGGCTTGGGGTTTTTTTTCATGGGTACTTAGAAGCATTTTTTTTCATGATCTCATATCTGATTCTTTTAAATCAGAGAAATTTCTGTTATCTGGAAGAGGTTCATGTGAAAAAGCTGATTAAGCCTGGACAAGGTGAAATTAAATATTTTCAGTTCACTGAGTTTGAAACATGTTTGAAATGTGTCTGAAATTTTGCCAGCCTCACTAAACACCACGATCTGGTGGTGAGTTAGGTCTACAGGTGTTTTGGTGAGAATGTCACCACATCTGGTGTGTAAGTTTCTGAACACATGTAAGCTAACCCAGCCAAGTGTCAAGGGTAAACATTCCCATAATTGCAGATGAAAAGAATTTAGAAGACATTTTAACGGAGATCATAACCGAGTGGGAAACTTGGTGCACAGAAATGGTGCCATCTCAGTTACCTCAAGTACTAGAGGCTTTTGTAAGCAGCTTTCGAAAGGTTGGATTATGGATTCTCAAGTCRTGTGTTAAAGAAAATGCTGTCAGTCACGTTGGGACCGTCTGATCTGAAGCTGCTAGTCTAAGAGCAAGCATGAGTAGATTGAAGACGTTTACTCTTTTTTTTCCCTCTTGTCTGGATACCGTTAACAAACAAGATAGTAGCATGAAAATTGCTATTTGTATTAGGAGAATATAAGGCCCAGCAAAAGCCCCTACAAGAAGACAATCACTTGAAATTATTCAGGAGTACATAGATTAAGGAGAGAAAAACTCAGTAGACTGTGAATAACAGACATTAGGGAGTGGATAAAACTGCAGACATGACCCAGCAACAAAATTTGAAATATAAAATATATTGGACCTCTGTAGTTAATGTTAAAACATACGTAGAATCCATGACTGTGAGTTTAAACCTGAGAGTTTGGATATTGTATACGGGTATGTGAAGGCAGAATTTCACTCTAAATATTTTTAATATATTGCTCTCATTGCTTCTGGGCCATCAGGAGATCATGAAAACAATAACAAAGAAAACCCACTAGTCTTGAGAAATAAGCAGTGAAACACTAGAGAAAAGAAATATACTATAAGGTAAAAAGAATGGGAAGGGATCCAAAGGAAAAAAAAATATTAAAATGAGAGAAAAGAAAGAAAATTGTAAAAAATAAATAGAGAAAACTAAACAAAAGAATGAAGACACTAAGGAAATTCTATAAATAAATTTTTATGATAACCAAGAATACCATCATTTATAATAAATAGAATAATTATTATTTTCCCTTCATCTTCATGAATTAGTAGTGCTCACATACTATTAGAACTGTATCTGAAATGTCATTTATTTTGTTTTGGAAAACTAAAGTACATTTAACAAGCCTTTGTAAAAAAACAGAAATCACCTCACTTTTCCACATCTTATAGGAATTGCAGAGGTAAAGGCATAAATCAATGTGATCAACAAATGAAGTTGGGGAGACTGAATTGTGACTATCTTGAAGAGTCATCAGTTTCAAGCAGACTTTGTTAACCCCTAGCTTTTATATTTTGTATGTAAAACAATTCTGAAAAATGATCGCCTGCATGTTTAATGACTCCTCATATTTTTCCAAATACACAAATTTTATTTAAATGCATTATGTTGTTCCTATATCATTTTTTTAGACTCCTTTAAAAATACTTTTCATATTTAGAAATTATTCTTCTGCAAAAGGTTCATATGCTTACCTACTGGAAAGTAGTTTTACCTTTATTTCTGTATGCGTGTGTGTGTTTATTTTTTGCTTTTTTCAGGAAAAACATGTAACACATTTCCTCAGAAGAAGACATATAGCGAAGGAATCAGTACTGCCATTATTACTGTGATTCAAACATGACTTCGTTTTAATTCTTCTTCAGCTTTTGAAGCTTCTGTTAGAAGAAATCTGCATCAAGTAAGGTGAAACTGAAGAAGCTAAGAACTATACAAATATATGGAATGGACAATCTTTGCCACACAGGATATAATTAATAATAAACTATCGTTAAGTAGAGTGGAAGAGAAAAAGTAATGGTTTGTCAGAAAGTCAAACCCAGGGCAAGAACTTCTCTAATCCTGTGGGCTTTGGCTTATGAGCTCATTTTCATTCGACCATTCAGTTTGTAAGAAAAAGAGACYTGAAGGGCTCTACCACTGAGCTACTAAGCTGCTCAAAAAAATGTTGTTAATTCCATAGCATATGATTTTCCAAGTCCAACTCACACTCTTCTGCTTACTGAGCTGCAAAAGGTGGTCAAAATTTTATAACTGAACTGAAGTTTGGGCTTTTGTAACAGAAACTTTGAAAAGTGCCATACAGTTCTTTGTCTGTCTGTCTTCCTAGTCAGAGAACAAAGTACAAGGGCTGAATAGCTTATACAGGCATAAAATATTTTATGGCTGTATTAGCATCAATGAGTCATTTATTTAAGAATCCTTGAGTGGTAGCACTCGGTTATCTTGATCCACTTTTTTTTTTAAGAGGATGTCTTGTCACCAAATAAGTTTCTAGCTGTTTAAAAGTATTTAAGAGTTAATCTAGCTCTTTCCTTCTCTTCCACATGTACTCTCTGAGATGGGTTCTGGGGGATAAGGCAGAAGAATTTAGTAATGTAATTTCCTTAAGAAAACAGGCAGACAAAACATTTTCTAATTAACTCGTCTTGCCTATTTTAGCTTATGCAGATGTAAGTTATCTAATTGCTACTTTATTGGCTCTGCATAAATTGGATGTCTTCTAATGGCATCTGTATGTTTTGTGCTTCACTGGCATTATAGGACCCATTGCTGTGATCTATACAGGAAAGCTATATTGCCTGAGTTTGAGATAGAAGAAAATTACATACYAAATGCTTAACACACAATCTCTTATTTTTCACTATTTAGTGTAAGAAGTAGAATACGCAAAGCAACTCAAAGATCTGATTCTAACTTTATCTGCTGTAACAGGGTAATTTACCTATCTGCTTATATGCCTAATGCCCATAGTCTTGCAGCATGCAATTGGTTCATTTTATCCTAAGAAATAACAAAAATATGTGCAAATAATGCTAATGTTCTACAATTTAGAATATTCTATTACATTGATAAGGTCATGAGCCATTACCTTCCTTACCTTGGTCTTCTTTCAACACCTCTTGCTATTATAGTTCAAAATGAGAACACCATGAAAGACTTACCTCCCAGACAGACAATAGAGAAAAAAACAAAAAAATGACAAAAGTGATGTGTGTGAAGGGGTAGGGAGAATGCAGGGACCTTAAAAGAGAATGAAATAGAGGAACCCTATTAGAAAGAAGCGTGAAGGGGAAAATAGAGGGAAAGGCAAGGCATATGGTACTATGAGTTTTAATAAGAACAGGAGAACACTGTTTCTGCAAGAAAACAAGCTCAAATTGAAGATATTTTGACTCCTGGCGAAATGGGAAATTAAATGAAAGTAATAGATATGCTTCATCTAGGATAAAGAATTTATGAGAGGGAAATATCTGGGAACCCTGTAATGATAAGGTGAGAAAAAATGGTAGTAAAAGTGGCCCTTTCTTAAGGAGGGAACTTGACAYGTCCTTCTAAAAAAGGGGGGAAATATTTACATACATCTGAATACATCCACATACAGGTGAGTTATATGGAGAAATGGCATGTAAAAGGCACAATGGAACAGAGAATTTGGATATGGAGGAATAAACAGACACCAAAACCCTGGCAATAAGGAAATGATTCTTAAGAGATCCATGGAAAGGAATGGAATATAGGCAGAAGTTACAGGGAATAACAGGATACTGAGCACCACTACAGGGCTGTTATGGGCAGTATGCCCCATTCCTACTGACTAGGCCAAGATGTTGCACCATCTTTTAAAGTATTTGTATGCAACACTTAGCATCTGACTATCATAGTGAATGGTATTGCTCTAGATTTGAGATGTGTTCATTTTTTGAAGATATATATTTAAAAATAGATTCCTCTTTGAATGAACAAGTTGCTAAGTTTTAATTTGTTTAGTTCACTGATTTATGTTCTTCTAGTAAATCTCATACTTCTGCTCTTTAATGGCCACTCAGAAAACAAGTTGTCTATTTAGAGAACAGCTCAGAATAGTAAAATTGTACTTTACTTTGTTGTTTCTTATATTCTACTATTTTTTATCTGTTGTTAATTTAAGCTGTTTCATTTTAATATGCTATTTTCTGTCTTTTGTCAGTAATCAAAGCTGCTATGTGAATTGAGAATGAGTGGTTTCATCCAAAGAAAATTATAATTTGAACTACTAATATTCAAGGCCATGATGTACTTAAAGAAGCAGATTGCTTTTATAAGTTCCTAAATACCAAAGTAGAGCTGAAGTATCCACACAGGTATCATAGAAACAATTTATCATGAGTATATTCTATTGTTCAAGACAATGTTAGCTTTTTGCCTAGAGTATAATGATTTAAAATCCCTCTCATTTACAAAATGAAAACCAAAAGTGAAATGTATCATACTGACCTGAAGTAAATTTCACACCCCAAATATAAGCAAAGGATATCAGTGCTCTAACATGTGATCTAACCTGATCCTTGGACCTCATAGGACATGGAAGAAAAGTGCTGTAGTTAAATTTTTAATAGAGATAGTGAAATCTCCTTAGGAAGAAACTGAGTGCCAGAAACTGAATGCCAGTATAAGAAAGTACTATTCAGTGGCAATGAGTTATCTGCTGCCAAATCATTGTTCATTCTTACTATGATTAGATTAAACCTCACCGAACCTGACAGCTATAATCGCCACCTTTTCATCAAAGATAGGAAAGTACCTATGGAAGAAGGTGGTTAAACCACTAACTAGTTCCACCCCAAACATACAAATCTGGGCCAAAAAAATGTTATATACGATGAAGATATTTTCTGGACAGCATTTTGCCCAGAGGCATAAAATTGGGAACTTTCTACCCCTATGTCATGGCATATTGCCCTCCTTGGTTGTGTCTGCGGTGCAATGAGCTAAATCAGATCATGCAAGTGTATTTGCTTACAAAAATTTTTGCCCTGTACAGCTCAGGACATAAAGAAAACAGTTGGGAAAATGGGGCTGCATGAACTCAGAGAACATCCTGTGTCGATGTCGCCTTCCAAGAACCATGCACACAGTAAAGAAGAGAAGATAACCTTGCCTTGAGCTAAAAAGAAAACTAAAGAGTTTTCATACTACTTAAAAAGATTTTGGAGCAGTGAACAAAAGTACTGTGCACTATTGTTTGATTTTTCCTGTGTTCAGGGAATCAAAACTTTATTTGTAAAGAGGATTTCATCAAGAGAGTAATGCCTGACTGAATCATCAGTTTCTCCTCCTGAATAGAATGACTCACAAAAACCTGAATTTTGCTAGCTCTACAAAAGAGGAGATGATAGAATATCAGCAGCAACATTATCAGCTGCAGCCTCTTAGGACTTTTCTCATCCAGTTTTGGATCTCAGTTTCTGGCTGTGCTGATGGAAGTTCACAGTGCTGCTGCAGACCTTCTTGGAAAAAAACACACATTAGTTTGTTTAGTCAAGTTATCTTGGGACTAAAACTCATACTTGAGCTTAAATTAACTAATCTAATAAAATACCTGCCTGTTGTCTTTCCTATTTTCTTTCCTGTCTCACTGAGGAAAGAGGTGCTGACTACTCAGTCAGCAAGATGAGGCAACACTAGTGACTTGTTCATGCTGAGGTTTTACCACAGCAAGCAGTACAATTAAATGAAGCTATTTGATTTGATGAACTTGAGCCCTATGTCAAGAATCAGCTTTCAAAGACCCTTTCAAAGCAGCTCCCAGAACCCTGCAGGAGTAGCAGCACCACACTAAGCTCATAATTTTCAGCCCTTGGGACATTTCAGAGCTGGGCCTCAGTCCTCTGTTTCTCCTCACCATGTAATTCTACATTCCTAGTACCCGTCATTCACGTACCCCTGCTGTCATGAACTTTTCTTATAGCATCCATAGAATGATATTGCACAGACAGATTTCTGGGGGGTGAGAGAAAGTGTTCCAGATTTGAGAGAGCAGTTACTATGAGAATGCCTTTCCAGAATTCCAATTTGGGGTAAAATTAAGCCTACTGAAGAAAAAAAAATGCCAACATAATCTACATTACTTGTCCTCATTAAGAGATAATTTCCTGTTACATACTGGTTAACTCTATCCAACTATGCTAGTTACCACTCACTTAAATTCTGCTTTGTTCAATCTGTGCTTTTCTGCAGATGTGATTTTCATGCTAAATGTAGGCAGTGCTGCTGTCTGCACGCCTGGGAGAACGACAGAGCTGTATCGAAAGCATTGTCAAACTCGGGGAAAAGACACAGGTTGTGAACGATCCGTTTCGGGGGGTAAATTTGACTGTTTCTTTCAATCTGAAGAATTACTTTCTGCTTATGAAGATGGAATTTACTTTCAGATTCTTTTAAATTAATTTTTTAAAAAGTAATAAGACACATTTTTGGAAGGGTCATCTTCATAGCTTATTTTGTTCAACAAGTATGTGCAGAAAGGGAAAATGGGGAATGGCACTTGAATATTTAGAGAATTTGAGGAAATGATATGTATACCATATTACATAGCTACCAAAACATCATAATTACTTTAACAGTAACTGCTTACTCTAGTAACCTTCTCTTAACTTCTATGTGAAAGATATTTTAGTTATAAGAATGACTGAAAAAGCAATGTTACCACAGTGTAAAAACACACACGGACATGTGTGTACACACGCACGCACAATAGTTACCTTCAAATCCTCATGTAGTGGTTTTTAACCGTCTGCTCTTCACAAGTCATCCAGAGTAAGACCAGAAACAATTCCATCTGTCTCAGCTGGCTGACCAGTTTAATATCAACAGAGAATATTTCAAATGATAGATGCAGAAAATAGTCCATTAGCAATATATGACCAACACATTAACATTGTTGATAATTGTGTAATTATTCCTAGATTACAAAAATTTAAACATGAATATATTTCTTCATAGCTTGTACACAGAAAAAGAAACAAAATACATTACTGAGTAGAAAATTAGAAATGTCCAAAATGATTAAATAGGGGGAAAAAAATCTGAGTACTAAATTCTCCTTCTTTTCTATTTTATATCCTTCCTCTAAATAAATAGTTAAAAAAATATTTTTGACGATTATTAGCTACTTAGCCCATTTTCTATAAACTCTTGAGGCTAATCAGCACACTATGCCTCGGGAATGGTTATAGTTTTATTAAGAGAAAGGAATGAAATCATTCTTATAATTACAATTACATATTCTGTGATCTATTTTGGGTGCATGTAGGGATACGTGTATGTGGATTTGTGTGTGTGTGCATGCATGCACGTAATTGACTGCAAGTTTTCCTTTAATATTATAATTTCTTTCTTATACAGTTGGTTGGTTAATATTATCTTGCTACTGTATTGTGAAACCCACAAGATGATATTTCTAACACACATAAAAGTACTCAGACATCATTTTAAAGGACAGGCAAAATCAGAAATTCATCTTCAATTTTCAGTTTACAGTGAAATCAAAAGCAGGCTTTTTGTAGAATAAGAGATTTATTGAAATATGTTTTATTCTGCTTATAATGTCATTGATCTTCACAATCTTACATTTAGGAACCATTTTTATAGGCACTTTACAAATGAATAGAGAGATGAGATTAAATGATAATATCAATTTTGTATGGCAAATAGCCTGCATAAATCTGTTGGAAGACAAATTTAAAATGACATTGATGAGAAAAGCACTGAATCGAAAATAAAACTGGCTATGAACCTCCATAGCCCAAATCTTTTTTTAACTTTGTTTATTATGAAACATGAGTGCTCTGCTAGTTCATTAGTATTTGCATCAATGTTTGTCTAAGAAACAAACAGGAAATGTACTCTACCATCTGATATCCTGTTTTATATTCTTTATTTTGTTTTATTCTGTTCCTCCAGCACTAGGAGTAACAGGCAGTGAATGTAGGTGGACCAATTACACCATGCATTTTCCTCCATTAGAGCTGTGCAATTACACAGCAGCAAGTGTTGATAAACATCAGTGTGCTTGTAATTTTGGCACAACATTTGCACTAAGCTATTTTGCTCAACAAAGAACCAGTGCAGTTCACAAACTGCAGTCTTCAAGGATTTCCACTTACTAAATAAAATTCTACTTCAGGCTCTGTCAAATCCTTTTTTGGAGAATCAGACTAGTGTTGCAAGCAAAGAATCCTGTTCACTGATGAAAACAATTTACAAGCTACTGTAAGCTGAAAGAAAAAAGAAAATGGAGTTGATTTTCAGTGAAATTCTGTGGTAGAATCCAAGAACGATAGTCATTTAAAATGACCAAATTGAAAATAAAAGAACAAAATTTTCAATGTTAAACTATGTTTCATTAAACAAATAGCTCTAAAATCTAAGTTCTTTTTCTCCACTTGTAATATTTTTCATAGCTTTAGGAGAAGTTTTCGCAATGATCTCTTATGGTAATAAAGAGGTTGTGGTGATCTCTTATGGCGTGTGTTATACTCCCCAGCTCTGAAAGATTGAGCCTGCCTTTCCAGAGGGCGGAATACAGTTCCACAAAGTGAATATGCTACTACCACATTTCTTCATTCCTGGAGGACAATTATGGATCTATCATAAGTGGCAACTGTAATATGGGGACTGCTTTTCCTTTTGTACCCAACTTTTTCCAGAAAGTTTGTTAGGAAATAGGCATAGCCACATATTCACTGTAATTTAACTCGAGAAGCCTATCTCCTAGTTTCTTTTTTCCATTTCTCTTGATTTCCACATTACTACTGGGAAGTGGTATCCGGATTTTGTGCAGAGAGAGGGTATGAGTCTTTGGCTGCTTGTGAGGCAAAGGGCAAGGCTATATCTACCCACTGCCGAAGGGCTTAAAACTTTTTAGCTGAACTTGATATTGACCTTTTTAGACCTATATTTTGTTAACTAGGTCAACTGATTTAGGATGAGATTTATCCCAGTACAGAGTGCCCTTTTGACACTTGGCTTTGGTATGGCTGAGGAATGTTTTTCTACCGTGTGACTATGCATTAAGTTAGACTGTTACAGAACCGCTTAAAGTGCCTTCTAGGAGGGATGTGAAAGCTAATGGACGTGTAGGGGTGACGGAACGTGCGAACTCCCAGAACTTGGGAGGGAGGGTGTGAAACTGAGAAGGAAGATGCCTCACAAGCAAAGATCTGTAAAGCATCAGCTGAGCTTATTGTACGGCCTTGCCTAAGGACAGTGAGGTTTTGCCTCCTCTCTGGCTGGACAAGTGGCTAAGAGCAGGTTTTGAGCAGAGAGGAAGAATGCCTCTCACTTTTTCTCTTGAAAATGGCCTGTGTCCGGCCTAAGAGATCACAAAGCATGCCCGAAGACTTTTAAATGATACCTGTAATTTGTATGCGTAGACTTGTACGTGTCACTTTAATATTTTTCAAGCTTGTTTTGGGATATCTTTGGCCAGATATTCTGACATTCTACTACAAAAGTAGTTATTTGTAATAGAGCAACTCCAGACACTTTTTTGAGAAAATTTAAATGAAAACTAGCCCATTGCACTGAAGCTGCTACATAACCTGTGTTTGCTTTGCTTTGTTTTGCTTTGCTTTATTATGCTGTGAACTTTTAAAATTAGTAATATTAATCTGCCTAAAAATACTTTCATATTTGAAATCTAAAACCATATTCTGATAAATACAGACCAACTTTAAATTAGCAACAATTTCTCACTTGTGAGTAGTAAAACACTGAGCGATAGTCTTACGAGAATTTCTAAATGAGCTGGTCATACATGAAGCATAATGAAGGCTGAAAAATTAAGAGGAAATCATTTTTTTTCTCCCTCCACTGACACTACTACGTACAAATATATATGTATACAGTGAAATTATCAAATCCTGCAAGGCTAGAAAGACAAAGAAAGAAAATATAAAATAAATTTTAAAAGATTAATGGTAATATCATTGCTGCAAAAGCACAGTGAAAGAGTAGAAAGTCAGTGTGGATGCATTAAAATAACAGAGGAAAAACGAATCCTGAAGACTAAATCCTATTCATTTTATCTGAAAGCACCTTCAAATTAATTCACAGATAGGATAGCTTAATAGAGGGCAATCATAAAAGATTCTGGGAAAGTACATAATGTATGGGAACTACAGGAAAATGACATATGTGATCTGCAGAAAGTTTCACTAAGATCTGACCTGACTAGTTGGAAGCTCCCTGGTCAGCCTGTCTTTTATTTGGCAGATGGGAAAAAGTGCACGTGCACACACACGCACACACGCACGTACACACGCACGTACACACTTAAAGTTGGATTTAACACAGTTACTTTGTTTTCACTAACTTAGCACTTAGACATACTCCTAGAAATTGTTGCAGAGGTTGCTCAGCCATTCTCGAGGAGATGTAATCACACATTTCCTGAGCTTATCCATGTAAGAGAATATAACTGCACATAATGGTTCCAATTGTTATTCATATATTCATTGTGTTCTACTTGTGCATTTCTGTCAGCTGTTGACTTTAAGATTACATTGGTTTATTTGTCATTAAAAACATTATATTTCCAATCAATAATAAATATCATCTGAAAAAAAAACAAACAAAAGAACAAACAAACAAACAGAAGAGATAAGCGCTCAGAGTCTGGAGAAATGTGTATCTGTTTTAGCAAAATCTGTCATAAATAAAGACCCTCATTCATGATCCCCTTAATAAAGCACACAGACAACTTAATAAAGCATCAAATAAGTGCAAACAATTCATTTTTTTAATTCTTTCTTTTCTGGCTGAAGCTTTATATAAGTCTATTTCTGTAGATGATAATGTTCCTACCAGCTCCTGAAATTCTCACCCATGTGCACTGTGGTCTGGAGAGGGATATTGAGAATGAATATATGCTGAAGACAGATTTAACATTATGAACAGAAAATGTGCAGTTGACACGAAAGAAACTTTCCGGATTTTGTCCAAATCTTTATAGAACAGCTCGGGAAGAAAAATTGTTGCAGCTTCTACGAATAGCTCTCTAAAATATGTCTCCTTGAAGAGCAGTAATTTTGGAAGTTAATGGCCAGGACATACAATTAATACTCCTTCTTTAGTTTTACTTTGTTCTTAGGTATCTTTGTTTAGTCATTCTCTTCTTTCTCATTGCTATAGATCAAGCTATTCTTATACTGTTGAATATTCACTCATGCTCCTTCCACAAAATGACTTAGGGGAGTATGTATTTCTAAATATAATCTTTTCTAATCTAACTTAATATAATAGCACTTGTATAGTGAGCAATTTTTCCCCTAAGTGCTAATGCTTTGCATGTCAGCACGAGTTTCTTTCTGTGGCTGACCCACAAAGCTGTAAGTCTGCTTCACTTCCAGCTGTCTACTCAAGTTTTATCATTCAGATGAAAGATGCAACAGAGGAATGGGCTTTCATTCCAAGATGAAACTCTCCAGGAGGTCATACCAAGACTGAGATTTTGGCCACTAGATTGAGAAATATGATTTAAATAATGAGCTATATTTTTGAATCTGTTCCCTGGCCGTAGTTATCAGTTAGCACAGGCTTTAATCACAGTTTAATGCTTTCCTAAGAACAACTTTGGACTATTCTTAGCACAGCAAGTCCAGAATACAGTTTTCCTTTTCAGAAACAGCATGAGAGATGAATCTAAAATACTTCACAATAAATGTTGCTGTTGGCAAAGTTTACAAGAACCTATGAGACTTTTGAACATAAACTGAGAGCTTTACCTTCTCATGTTTTCCAGGAAGATTATATTGAAGCTGAAGAGCTTTTAAAAATGACAGAGAATGTTGCTGGGGAGTGATCGTTCTCAGAATGGGGTGACAACCTTGATATACATTTTGAAGGTGAAAGCAATACAGTATTTTCCTCACTTATCTTTCCGCAGATGGATGTTATTCTTTAATAATTTATGTCCTTTTGCATTCTGGGTATGTTACAATTCTGCATCTCTCTCCATTCTATTCTATTCTATTTAGGGAACATCCAGATGGTTCTTTAAATTGTTTTGGGGAAAAGTAATCATTAGTTGAATCAGTGTTTTTATATGATGAAATGAGATCAAAGGCTAAAAGGTTCTTAAAGCAATCACTGTGGTTACTCCAGACTACAGTCTCAGCAGGGATTGATATTTCATACAAACTTTAGAAAAAGTTATTGGCTTTTACTTGCCTTCAAAAGGTATGAAGCTTATTTGAATGTGAGCTTCTTTTACTGAAACTTGAAACAACTGTTGGCATTGCATTACTTACTTTTTAGGTCTTTTACAAATTTAAAAACTTCTTTTACCATATAAGTTGACCTCATCTGGGCCTCTTTCCCAAACCTTACTCTACTTGCTAATTAGTTCTAATGCCAGAAGTCTAAATTTTTATTTTATTATGCCAGTCTGGTACAGCAAAGTTGTACCACAAGATAGATTTATAAAGCAGATCTCAGCAGATGCCTTTGCTGCCAGGCATCAAATTTATTTCTGTCAGTGCACAGCCAATACTTTGTTAGAGGTAAAACTCATCCTCTCCTGAGTTATTTAATAAGAATTAGAACATTGTTTCCACATCCACAAAATATTCCCCTCAAGTCTCCTTTTCTTTTGTTTCTTTCTTTCACTAACTTTTTTTTGATCAAATTGGTTCACAAATCTGACTGCCTTTCAAAAGTACCTATTCATTAGTATTTTTTTGACACATCATGTTACTCACTTCTAGACACTTAATATTTACTATAACTGTTCAATGATTTGCTAATGCTGCCTTTTATAATTATCATTATTGCTGAGATGTCAGTATCATCTTACTGAATCAATCCAGAAAAACCTCCACATTTTTTCCTCCTGTCCTAGGTTTCAGCCTTTTTTTAAGCGGTTGTTAAGGTAGTACTTTCTATTGGTTTTTTTACTCATTGTACCATTCTTCTTGCACTACTGGATGCCAGTACTACATTAATGACAAGGGAATAAAACCTGCTACATAATACCAGTCGCTTCCTCATTTCTGTTGGAGAGCAGGTTCAAAGAAGATGTGAAGTATGTATTACTGATTTGTATTGAGCTAGGTAAAAATAATTAGCCTCAAAATCAGATTTAAATGCATTTTTAGTTAAAGATCTTTTTCAGTTTTTCAGTGGTTTTAAGAAAGCAATTGAAATTTTAGATATTTAATAAAATGGTCATTTTGATAAGAAGAGGAACATTAATGTTGTGGAGGAGAAATGGTTGTTGAAATCATAACTTCTTTCTGATATACTCTTTGATTTAGCATTTTAGCTATGCCAAAATTGTATTCATCTGTCTAGTATACACTGCAAACCTGAAAGCAACAGTTTCTGGCCCAGGGACGCAAGGAAAACTGGAGTGACAGGAGTAGGAAGTGAAAAGAATGAATGAATTTTAGTGACTTCTTGGAAGAGCAAGTGACCATGAAATGAGTGGGGAAGGCAAAAAGTATATAGGAAAAGTTAAAGGGTAAATATAGAGTAAAGCTAGAGTAAGAGAAGTACCAGTCTTTCTTTCTTAAAGGTGTTTATCTCTGTTATAGAAAAAGAAACAGAACAGGAAAAAAAACACTAAAAGATAGGAATTCAGAAAGACCATTAGCTAAAACGAACCAATGCATCTCTGCCGCAGCTAAGTCTTGGAATTAAAGTTTAAGAAAAACTTCCTATGTTTTGCTGGACAATCTTTCAGCCATTTCTGCAAAACCTTAATGACTATACTAATTATCTGTGGCTAAACATCCGGACAGCTAAATCATTTCTGGAAGCAGATTGAATCTTTGCCTAGCTGTTTTATTCTGTCACTAATTCTGATTTGTCTGGTATTTCTGGCATTATTAATAGTATATTTTATTATTGTGTAAGTCTTGTATAATAAGAAATGGCAAGGTAGATTTCAAGGCAGAATTCAAGCGATGTCTGTCAGTAAATCCTTTGCTATTTGACCTAGTACAAAGCATGTGACAGGACAGGATGCAGAACAGGATATACTTTTAATTCTGCATCGCCTTTATCTGTTGGCATAATCTCCTTTAAGAGAGATACTCCGTTAATATAAGAGTATTTTAGGCACGTTACAGCAGACACTTATCTAAGGGCTATGTACATATATGCACCGAACTATATTCTGTGCGTATAACTCCCATGGAAACCTTGAGGAGCTGTGCCCTTGTCAGAACATTATCAGCTACAGACTCATTACACACTTGAGTGAAAAAAGGAAAAAAAAAGTAGGAAAAGGAAAACAATTGCAAAACTGACTGTGTGATTCTCAGAACATCTGTTTTTTAAGCTATGGAATGCCTACTGATGTGTAGGAATCTGCATCTAGGCTTTGGTGTGTCAAGGTCTGGCCAATATAAACATACCAACTGGTGTCCAGTTCTTTCCTAAATGTTTGGCAAGGTGAGAGTTACTATTAAAACAAGCACATTCTCCACTCTATTTTCATTTGTTCATATTTAGCCATTTCATTTTCACTGGAATGTTTCAATAGGTAACTCAGACTGGATTTATATATTTATGTATAACCTCTACATGTAATTATTTGAAGGCATAGTTACAAAGTTCAAGAAGACCCATACCCTTAGGTTTTAAGCTCCAATCTGAAGGCCATTTAGCCACGTGAGTGTAATGCTATGTCTGAGGTTATTTTCCAGATAGAGTCTGTTAATTTGACAGACACCTGTGCTGTTAAAGTTTTATGATTTGTTGACACAAAAATAGTCTTCTTGAAGAACAAGTAGATGAGCACAGATCATGCTTAATTGCCTGATTTTACAAGTTCTTTTGTCACATGCTTATGGGTGAAACTTTCAAAGATTTCTCTCTCTTTTAGCATCCCAATTCTATTTACAAGCTAAGTACTATAGACTACTGATGAGATTTGCCTCTAAGAGCCAGCTTTGTTAAGGTATGCAGATGTCTAACTCCCTAGCTAGTCTTTACACCATTTTAGTTCCTAAGTTACTTGAAAAGATACTTTGAAAATTTCATCCCTCTGGATGCAAAGAAAAACTTGATGATATGAATCGGATTGTCAGCAAACTGTCCAAAGTAATCTGTGTGAGCTATCACTGGGACTGCAATATGTTGCTGTCTGAAAAGGGAAGACCACTAAATGAAGATAAGAATCCAGGTATCTTTTGTGGATTGTCTATATTACTATGATGCATAATTCTTTATATCAGCTGCAGCTCCCAATACATGGCTCGTATTGTTTCAAGTGATTTAGATGCATATTCCCTGCTGTGGGATGGTCTTTAATATACGTCTTATGTTCAGTTCTTCCTCTCTTCTGCCATCTCCTGCTACATTACAAGCTGACACCTTAAGAATCTGAGGCATTCTGTTAAACCACAAACCAGCTGAAGTCCTGGTGTAATACAGAGGTAATACAGACTGGATACAACTCAGTCCATGGGAATCATAGTACAACATTGAGTTTTAATTGTGCTATGATTTTCTCCCACCTATTCTTTATCCCACGTGTGCCTTTAAGCAACTCTCCAGTTTACACACACACACACAATCTACCCCACCTAATACAAAACATCACTGTTGTATTACCTTCCTTTCCTAAAAAGTGCTATTTCTGACTAAATGTATAGTCATCTGAAGTATACATTTACCTTGATATGCATTTGAATTGTTCCACGAACATCTCTTTCCCCTGTGCATGGTGAGTTTTCTTCTTTTTCTTAAGATTTTTCCCAATTCTCTGTAACCTGGTGTTATACTCTCTTTTTCTTAGCGTGTTCCTTCAACAAACTACAACAACTGATACCAATGTCACATTTGTTCTTTCAAACAACAGTCTCAACAATCAACTTTTTGCGTGTTTTCTGTGCCAGAGATCATACTATGCTTTCAGCCCCCAATTCTTCCCTGAGGATCTACTCTGGCATCAAAAGGAAATCAGCCAGCTAATAATGACAGCAGTTACAATTTTCTACAGTTTTTTTAACCTCATCCCTTTATTTTTTTATTTTGTTAGATCATAACGTTCTTTTTTCTTCAGATTTGGTACTTTTTGCCTTGTGTATGCTACTGATCTAGAAAATGCCGCTTACAAAGCTGATATCAGTAAAGACATATAAAAGACAAAGATTCATTCATTCAGGTATTTTTTCAATAGAAGGTATAGCTTACATCCTTACTCATATAAATTTTCCTCAGATTTCTGACCTCTCCCACTTCTATCTTCCATAGTTAACTAGAAATCATTGGTAAATCCCTTGAAGGATTCTGAAGCTCTCTTCTAACCATGTATTTTACTTTCCAATAGAAACATCACCTTCTGACTATCAATTAAGTGTCATTCAATTTTGGATTGAATCACAAAGGATGAAAATGATTGCTTGAGGCAAATTTTGGAAGCTGATTCTTAAAAACCTAAATAACCCTGATGAAGGTGGTTTCTTGTACAGTTACTCCTAAACTGCTGTCCTAAAAGAAGTGCCAAATATATAATTGTTTCTCCTTCCAGCTGGCAAGGGAGCCACAGGGATATTGCCAGAACTAATTGCTGATTATTATAAACAAAAATACATTCTTATATAAAAAAGCAAATGCAACTGAACCTATTGTTCTCTAGAAAATGATTGTCATCATTAGGGAGTATAAGTGTTTATTTCTATGTGACTATATAATTCAGCTAATATAGCATGTGGTTGTTTTGAAAAAAAGGAGAAAAATAATCTCAAGTCAGCTTTGTGGGTGGGTGGGGAAATATAAACCTTGAATTGAACTTAATTGTTATTACAGATGAATGATCTGGGACTCATTTACATATGATTTGTTTTCTTCTGTTAGTTACGTGTCACCCTTGCATTATACATTTGAGCCCAGGTGTTATGATGGTGGTGTTATGCTAATTTTCATGTTGCCCATGCCCATGACATATGCAATATTCCCATGATGTATACAGTCATCAAATGTCCATGTGACTAGTAAGTTCTAGGTACAGAACTAGTTTAGGTATAGTATTCACTCACTCACTTTTTTTTTTCCTTGCCATTTGGATACTCTATCGTGGGTCAATGTTTTTATGAAAAGTATGTCTTTTACATACATTTTTCTTCCTTACAGCTTTATGGAGTATAAAAAAACCACTTTTTTTGTCTTCTACCTCTTTTCTTTTCTTTCCTTTGATTACATAAAAGTTCCTTTTTCACCTTTCCTCTAAGATTTTCAAATGGACAGTAAAGAGCAATGCCCTAGAAAAATTATTTCCACCTTGATTTTTCCTAATCTCTCCTAATGTCATTTTATTTTTAAAGAGGCAATGTTTGGATTTGCTAGCCTATTTCAGGTGAGATGGAGATCACGATTTGTGAAATCAAAATAATTAAGATTTACTCAGAAAAGCTCAACTAACCTGTTAATGAGAATTTTACATGATAAACGGTGTAGATGGGCTCAAGTATTCTGGAAAAGTCAATTTCTAATATATTATGAAGTAAATTAAATCTATAATTAATTTTGAAATAATCTTGTTGCATTTTCTGTGCAGAAGGTTTTGCTGTCCATTTTAGACATTTTAGAACTGATTAGGATTCTACTTCATTCAGAGAATAATTTATATGATTTTGATGTAATTTATTGTGACTTTTATTGGCCTAAGTCTTTAAAATCCACCCAGTCAAAGTGAAAGTGCCTTCTAGGAGCACACACACAGTAGCTTTATTTGCATGTCGTAGTCCCTGCAGCCACTTCCTGGAGCTATGCAGTTCATCTGCAGAGGAATTCCACTTTGTGCCGAAGTATAATATACATACTGAAGGGAACTGGAACAAATTGACATTTCATTCCACAATGGGACTGAAATATTTTTCCTGATCACAGCTTTTCCCAAGAATTAAGCAAATTAGGGAAATAGAGGCCATTAAGTAAAATTAGATTTTACGCTTTTTAACAGGTGTTTTGGTTTATTTTACCCTGAGGGTAGATCACAATGCAGTCCAAAAAGTTAATTGTTCGATAATTTTACAGTTTGCACATTTATTTCTAGTAGTTTAGCCTATAGTATAGTTCTGTTAAATTTCTGTCATCTATCTTTGGACCTATTCTTTTTTAATGCATCCAAGAATTAAAAAGAACAGTAGCTTAACTTTATTATGAAAACATTTGCAATTATCTGATACTATCTAAAACACTAGATAAATCATCTAAGAAACATAGCTGGAATCTGGAGCTATTGTAACAAATTTTAATTCCTTACCACACCTCTGAAAGAGGAAAAATCCTCATTTTCAATAAAAAATTTTCTGGAAGATTGAGAATCACAAATAGAACAAATTGTTTCATATTACAAAATACTGTCCTTTGAGACTTTGCACAAGAGAAACAGAAGACATAGCTGTTAGTATAGAGGTATATGTTCAAGCAAAATAAATGTGCAGATATTTTTCACATTATAATGGTTAGCTATTTAAAACATCAAAAAAGAGACTTCAATTAATACAATGTAAGAATATCAAGAATATCATTCAGCAGTATATCTTTCATGGGTCAAAGTTTCTGCCTCATATCTATGCAATATACGCTCCAAATATGTCAGAAATACACTATTGTCCCAAAATATGTTTTTTTCAGGAACTAATCACTAATATTCTGGGTTATAAAGGCAGGAATAGACACACAACTTATGTCCAGAAGATGAAAATTTGACTGTAATTTTCCAAAAGCCCCAAATGGAGCTCTTTCCACTCCTGGTCCATCTTTTTACAGAAACGTTCGGTCAGAATTGGTTGCTTGCCTCAGTGAATGGAGTCTTCCCAAGGTAATGTTTCCAAAATTTTTTGAGGGAAAACTCTAACATTTAAAGAGATTGTCACAGAGGACAGTTCTGTCCTAAGGAGCATTTCTATTCTTAACTATTTTTTCAATGGTTCTGTAAATTTTCAGATGCTGAACATTTATACCTGGAAGAACATAAATCAAAAGTTCCAAAAAAACTGAGAGGCGAGATTATTAATTCTTGCAAGTATAATACAAGAATAGTCCAAAAGTATCATTATGCTGTGCTAAATGGTTAAGGGCAGATTCTCTTATTCCTCATACAATTTTCATACTTTCTTTTTCCTAAGAGCATATAGCTTAATTTATTTCTTTTAGTTGCCAGTGTATTTTATATGGGCTTGCACAATCTATATGTAGCCCTGTGCTATATACAAAGGAAGGTTAAAGTGAATGTTGATGTATAAAGTATTTAATTTCCTTTGAAATCTTTCTATTTAGAACATTTTTCCAAGTTTTATTTTCCTTTAGTTGTTCTAGGAAAATAGATTTTATGATCTAATCAATTCTAGTTCAATTTTAGTAAGTGACTCTGCAAACTCTTTCATAACGATTATTTTAGTGTTATGTCTAGGTACTATTATTATTGGGGGGGATAGTCATCCAGCCTTTACCCTTAATTAATAAATTAAATTAATTAATGCGGGTTTGTAACAACTTTCAAACACAATAAAGATACCCAACTGAACAGTACATCTTTCCATTTTGGTATTTAATTTCATGATGTTTAATGCCACAATGTTACAAAAAATGAAGTAAAAGCATAAAATAGAGTGGGAAATGCATTTTTGTTACTATTTAATAAATTTATGGGCATGACCTCTTACTCCAATTTATAATATAATTTCCACTATGTAGGGAATTTTGAGTATATGCTGCAGCTCTCAGGTGAGTGAAGTCCCAATATCTTTGACCTCAACCTCAGAATTCAAATGTGGTTTGTAGTAATCCCCAGAAATGCACTGTCCATCGTTATTATGGTCTCAATGATATTGACACAGACCTTGATCTCATAGCCTGCATTTATGTTATCAAATCAACAAAATGTTCCCTGTTCTTTTTTGAACAGATGGGGCAACTGTATTGTCTCTCATTTTGGTAAACTCCTTTGAACTGTAATTATTGATATCATTAGCTAATACAAAATTGCACCAGAAGTGCATTAGATCTAACAGCTTTTGTTACTGGCAGGCATGTTGTAGCCAGTACAGCTTATTTGTGATATTCAGTAGTATGCATCTCAAGTTTAGTAGTCATCATGATCCAGGAGGTAAATATATTTTAATATTTGCTAATATGATTTTTTTCTTTCCTCTGTCCCCAGCTTATTCCTAGTCTTTTAAACAGTGCCAGTTTACAATGGGACTATGGTGCTAAGTATAATAGCCCAATAACACTGCTGTATTTATTTTTCCAATAGAAAGTACGCTTTACGTGAAGAGAATGAAATGCTCCTAGAATGAAAACAATATGTGTTCTATATATGCATGCCATAGAAATAAATACTGTAGATAACATGTCAGATTATATGATTTTAGCCTGACTTGTGATGACCTTTATGTTTTATATGTCTTTGTTCACACTGGATGAGATAAATTAGGAAAACTTAACTGTAACTTTATTATCTTCAGTTCTCCCATTCTGATTTTGAAATAAAACTTGTAACTTAACTATAAAACTGTTACTTTATAAAACTATCCATTGTTTTCCAATGGATATTTAACTCCTTTAAGAAGTTAAAAGGAAAAGACTCATTTACTGGCTGCCTATGTGGAGTTAAATGTACTTCATTTAGAAAATAAAGAGGAACTGGAAGTTAAAACTTTATCATAGTCTCATACCCAATATTAACCCTGGAAAGATTTAAAAGCCATACTGCCACAGTGACTCCTACTTCATAGAAATAGTGCCGGAGGAACTCCATCTTTTACAAGAAAGAAATAACACCTACTAAATCTGCAAAAGCAAATATTCCATGTTAATGAACCTATAACACTGGTTTGAAGCACTTTCAGAGAGAACTGCAGCAAATGGAGGAGATAAATGGGAAAAAAACAAATGCAACAAATGAAGGTTCTGAGGTATGTGAAGATCTTGGTGCATAATCACTTTTCCCTCTGAACACTCAGAGGATCAGCATCTCAATGAGTTTTGTTATACTTTCCTTCTACTGCTACTTTTCACACAGAGCATTAATATAGTAGCTAATCTTGACAATTTGCTAAGAATTATGGCCTCCACTAGAGGCCATAGAGGCCACTTTCCGCCAGAAATTTCCCATGAATAGTTTAAGGTACGTCTATCAAATGGTTATTAGTGGCTTTTAAAAACCTATTTTGGCCTGTTACAAAATCCAAGCTAACTTGTAGTGCTATTTTTGGTATATATTATTTGAATTATGTGACCAATTGTTTACTTCAGATGGTAAATTTTTTATTCTATGGTTGGATGATCTAAGAGAGAAGATCCACGAACCGAGAAATTATTGGTCTACTGAATCTCTTAGGAAATATGCAATGCTTATTTTAGGATCTAGAAAAATAAAACATGAGGAAAGCAACTTCAGGGTTTGTAAAAGCTTTATCAAGCCCTATCAGTCTCTTTCTCATGTAATAAGTAGAGGTATGTCTGAGAGACAAGTTCTGCTGAACTCTTCACTAGATTCACAATGTTTGAGAATCCCTTTGATTCAGCACTTTTCCTTTCATGCACTTGAGTATGTTTTTGTCAGAGCTTTCCACTTGTCCTTTGAGTTCATTTTTGCAGTGCAAGGAAGGAAGCCTATTTCCTCTCACCTCAGACACAGGCAGCAAAATTGCATGCCCCGTCAGAGGTGGGCTACAAGAGACAAGCACTCAGTCTCTGCATCAGAAAAACACCTGTATGTACGGATCACCTTCACCTTTACCTCTTTCTCACATCATCACACCTTGCTCTTGCTCACTGGTAGATACCAGTCCATTCATTTATCAGATGAGATAGAGGAATAATGTTCCTTTTGCTACTCTTTCTGTGGCCCCAGGGTGGCACCATTTATTATATATATGCCAGCCCTGGGCAAATTTCTGTGAGATTTACTCATGAAAACCACGAACCATACAGAACAGCACCCTTCTCTGCTGCTTTTAGGCTTGGAGAGACAAGCTTTATACATAATTTCCCCAAATAATGTCATCCCAATCTATGGCACCCAACAAACTCTTTGCTTTCTCTGTACTCCCCTTTACCTTGTTCCTGAAGGTGAGCAACCTTTAAATGAGAAAATAATTTTTCTTTCTACAATTCTATCATTTCAGACTGGGGCGAGCTAATATTCAAAGCTGAAAGAAAGTGTCATATTTTACTCTGTCACTTAAAATAAGGCAGACAATGTCCAGCCTTCTCAAAACTCACGCCGAGCATAGTTGCTTTACCAACCAGCACAACTAGAGAAGCAGATGACAGTTGTTTTGATACTATAAAAAAAAAAAAAGATCTGAACATTTTAGCAACAGTGAATACAACTGCTTTGAACTGCTTTAAATACCACACTGTGCTTTTCATTTCAGGCAGGCATGCATAGACTCTCACTGCTCATAGGCTTGTGACTTGCCTGATTGCTTTTATGTGGACAAACGAATTATGAAATACTACTATTTTCACTTGGTAATTTTTGCACACCTCTGTATGACAGCAAAACATAAACGGCACTGATACGACACTTATAAAACAAAAGAATAGCCTCTGAGTGAATTGTCTATGGTAGGAACAATTCTTAAGGGCACCTTAAGTAAACTACTTTTTAAAGATAGATATACATTTTCCAGATCAGATACATTTTCCTCTGTGCTCCATAGATGTTAAAATCTTGATCTCCTAATATATCATACGAGATTTCAAGGTTTTTTTGAAAAATAAAAAAAAATCTTAAACAAATAGCAGAATATTGGCAATAATTTTGCACCTGTGGCTCTATGTCATATCCTGGATGTATATGTATTTCTAATTATTTAGCAAATTGGTTAGTCGAAATTTATGGACCACCACCTTTTATTTAAAATATTAATTCCTATAAGAATCATTGTTTTGAGCTCAGCACAAACGTTAAATTCAGCAGCAATGCAGGCAGATAAATGTATACATACGTCAGCATTTTCCCAGTACAACCATGTGTCACGTCTATTATTCACACCAGTGGGAATAATCAGCAGACCTATTGTTTGTATTACTGAATTCCGAGAGTCTTTTCAACTCTTTTTTTTTTTTTTTTTTTTTTTTGGACAGGGGAGAGCTGAAGAAACAGAGTAGCACAGTGGCACTCTGGTGCATTTCTGAAGTCTGCAAGGATGCAGAAGGCATGTAAATTCAATCCACTCCTAACCAGATTAAACTTTGTTGTATTTGGTTCAGGTCATTGTATTTAACACTTTTTCTAGAATCCTGTGGTTGAGCTGGTTCATCATGAGAGACATATGCACCTCACAGCTGGAACCAGCTGAGTGAGCACAGATGTGTATCTACTAAATTGTTTGYGACAGTAACTGTAGTTAATTGTGATGGGTGACAGGTACATTGGAGGCCAGTCAACTCAATGAACTGTTGATGAGTGTGGTATGAGACATGGTATATTTTAACAGCAAATGGAAAACTTCTGTCATCCATGACGGAAAATCCAAATCAAGTACAGACAAGTAAAGCAGACTGGAACTGTTCATGGCTCTTTTTCTTACCTCTACTCTCTCTCTAGCTTCAATATTAGAATAAAATATTTTTCATCATTTTGTCCAAGAGTAGGTTTGCAAATTTCTTTTGCTAGTGGAGATGACAAATGATTAAGAAATTGGCACGACTATCTTTAGATGAAAAAATGTAGGACAATTTAGTTTTGACGTTTACTAAAAACAGTTGTAATCTGCTTTTTACATTCAGATGTAAAAAACAGATTTATCTTTAAAGTATAATATTCTGGTCTGGAAAAGCTACACATTTTACACAAGGCTTTTTTTCAATTTACTTTAGCAAAAAAAGAAAAAGAATCCTGGTTTTGTTCAACCCACGTAATTTATTCCCAGTTTTTCGTTTGCCCACTCAATCAATACAAGAGGAATAGCCCAAGTCCCTATTTGCCTAGTTTTATTTACACCTTTCCTCTGGCTGTTTTCCTTGACTGAGCCTTTGTGCCTTCTTTTCTGCTCCTTGTTACCAGGTCCATCTTATTAATGTACTGAAATATCAGATGAACTCCCTCTTTCCTGTTGTGGAGTAAAAACAGCTAACAATCACATTTCATTTCCCTAAAACTGAAGCYGGAGACCTTCAGATAGAATAGTAGTCAAAGATGATTCAGCAAGAGCCAGACGTGATATGTTTGGGCCATCTCTGAAAGGAGCCCTGCTAAACATTATTATCAGCAATAGAAGCTCATGTTAACAGTGCTTAGGACTGAGACACTGAATGAAGTAGAGCTGTCAGGCTCATTTTGGGGGACAGAGTAGGTTTGACTCAGGGTTCAAGTCTTTTGATACAGCTCTCAGTGGCGCTGTAGTCACTTTGCAGTTTCCAAATTAATGCCTCTAGAGACCCCATAACATACTCCCTAACAGATTGCATAACACTGAATTTTTTGCTTTATTCTCTGTCTCATGCTACTCCAATAACTCAGAGTAATGTTAGTGGTGGAGTGGTAGARGCTAATGTTTCTAATATAACAAAAATTGAAGATAGCTAAGTGATTAAGTGGRTTGTGCTGCTGAGTGTGAGATGTTCAACAGAAGGGATAGAAACAAAAAAAACCAAAAAACCTACAAAAATTTTACATTTAGTTTCATAAAAAAAGGCTCTGTAAAAGTAAACTCTGTTTTCTACTCTCTCCTAAGCCCCAACAASCTCTGAAAACAAACGTGTTATCCAGCCAGGGGACAGTGCTTGAACAAAGTAATGGCCTGCACAATTTTTATGTGAGCTATCTACGTCTATGTTAGCACGTCTACATTTATGTGAGGTATCTACATCTCTCATGCAAGTTTCCTTCTTTCAGCACAATTTCAGCTTAAATATATGTGCTGAAGGCCTGCCATTAAGCCTGGGGCATTTAACCCCTATTTTTTAAGCTGGGTAACAAGAAACTCGCACTACTTTCTTATAGTTCCTAGATGAACACTGTGAGCAGCACCCCATTCTCCTTGAGAACTTTTAGATACTCCTCAGGCCACTGTTCTCCTCCTTCAAAAACTCCTGGGGTTCGTGATCATCATGGTGTTGTAGCTAAGTGAATTGTTATTTTATATATCCTTGTTCTCTGTCATCTTCCATCACCCAGTAAAAAACACTATGGATGGGGTGTTCCAAAACCAAGACATACATTGTGGAGATGGAGTAACTTCTGCAGCCTGATCTTCCACTAGAGATGTAGAAAGTCCTGATGAGAGCTGTGTTTTTGTGGCATTCAAACTTTACTGTATTTATAAAGAAAACATGGGACAAATCTCTTATCCCTTCTTGAGGCAATGCTTTCTCTGAATGGGGAGTTATATCTGGGCAAACATCTGGACAGCTACTAATCACGCATGACTTGCCCACATAGAGCATTTCCTACAAGCGTAGGTGCAGCAGAGGAGGCTGAATTGTATGAATTTCTGAACTGCATGGCTTCCCCAACGATTCATCGAACTAACAGTAACAATATAAARCTGGCAAAAAGTTCCAAGCAAAGAGAATTTTCTTTCTGCCACCCATTCTTCTCTACACATGTCTTAGAAATGCTACATCTGGGATTGGAGGTAGACTGAACTCCATGCCGATACTACCCTGCCATACTGGGACTATGGTACATTAGAGAGTTTCTAAAATGTTTGTTGTCCAGATTGTGAAGGAAAAGAGGGTTCTGTAATACTGAAATTTTCTGCCTGTTGTTCCAGCTAGCTCATACTCACCATGCTGTAAAAATTACTCCAAGTCCAAAACACTGTGGACTTTCAGAAATTTGTCTGCCATGGCAGTTCCAGGCCCACTGCAAGACTGCAGTAGAGATACAGCCAAAGATAACTTCATCCATATGCATTTTCACACAACTTGCTTTCAGAAATAGCAATCGACCTAAAAGTCCAACTAAAACCTAAATCCTAAGTTACAATTAAATATTTTTATGCTGTCCTATAGTATTTTGCCTACAGTGTTTTTCAGGTGAGAAATTATTGCCCCATAAAATAAGTGTCAAAATGAGAAAACATTGATGTTTTCCAGAATTATATGATATGTTTGCTCTCCATGGCAAGAAAAGAATAATCCAAGAGACTAAAGAGGTCTCTTCAGTCTGATGGTCCTTCTCCGTCATTGATCACTTGACTAAAGAAGAGTATTTTTATTGCTACTACCTGCTCTGACAACTCTGGCACAGCCAACTACCTTGCCTCATTTTTTTGCTTAGGCATAGCTATGTTTCCCTATCACTCCTTAGCTGGTCCTGGAGGCATGGCTGCAGCATGATGACTGGGAAAACGAGTCTCAGGATGGCAAGATAAACATTCTTGTACCGAGAAGCTTGGCAAGTGGCATGCACTTCTGAGTAATACTCAGAAGTAGGGATCTCAGTAGGGGATAACTAAGCATCAAAGTGTATTCCTTTCTGTCTGAAAACCATGTTTTGAGAGGAGATAAGAGAGGATAGTGGTGACATGCAAGGTAGAGTGAGTTAAAGCCGGAGAGAAAAGGATTCATAACAGAAAGAGAGATACAAATGCTTTCAYATGAGGTAGAATTTTTAATGAAAAGGGCAGTACTGTCCAGCCTGGACCAGGTTGCTGTCTGTTGTTATGGTAACAGAGGGAGAAATCTTATATTTGTGAAGAGGGAAAAAGGGGTGTAGAAGGGCAGGAAATAATTTGAAAAAAAAAAAACAGGGAGTAGGAGTTTGAAAATAGAGAAGTCTCAAGGTCAGATAGAAACAGCAGTGTCAATGGTCATGATGTCTGAAATGCACTCATAGGCATTGCGCACAGCCTTTCCCTTCAGGGAGCTGTTTTTGCTGGGGTCACTTCCAAAGTCATCGTCTAGCTGGAATAATGTTCACTAGGATGTCCAGCCCTCCTGCAACCACTTGAGCTGAAGGGTTCACATCTACCTTTGTGCAATGCTTTGAGGGTGTGCCTAATATTTGTGAGAAGAGCTCTTTTCAGTGCCTTTGCATCTTTTTCATACATTGAACTGATTTCAAATAGTCTAGCATTAAATTCAATTTTCCAGTGGAGGCACCTGGTCTGACAAGAGCTATTCCTTCAAAGTGAGAAGTTTCTCTTCTTCCCTGCAGAGCAAGCTTTCTAGTTAGACCACTGCTTCCAAGACGCACTCAGAAACTCCTGGCTTTCATGATGCACAGAAGTCTCTGTCAGAAGTAACACTGCATTATATTATGGGACCAATGCAGAGAATTTTTTCCCCTTGTAGCAACATGAGCCCAGTAGGACAGAAGGAATGAATGGAGGACCATTATGAACAGGGCAATGGGCTGGCCAGGAAGGGTATTTAATTCTTTGCTGAACTTATACAAAATGCTCAAGGAAATATGATTGCCAAGGACTAAGCAACACAAAATTAAGCCCTTACTTTCAGTCTTCATGACACAAAATCAAAGGAAAAAAAAAACAGAAAAGGATTGAGACTTTCCCACAGTTTATTTTTCTTTTCTTTTCTCTCCTTTTTTTTTTTTTTTTTCTCCTTTTCTTTTCTCTCCTTTTCTTTTCTCTCCTTTTCTTTTTTCTCCTTTTCTTTTCTTTTTTCTCCTTTTCTTTTCTTTTCTTTTTTCTCCTTTTCTTTTCCTTTCTTTTCCTTTCTTTTCCTTTCTTTTCCTTTCTTTTCCTTTCTTTTCCTTT